>NC_060275.1:118070865-118179418 GCF_021613505.1 Equus quagga
CACTCCTACAAGAACACACACGTGCTTACACACACGTGCTTACACACACAAGCATACACACGTGCTTACACACACGTGCTTACACACACAAGAACACACACGTGCTTACACACACGTGCTTACACACACAAGCACACACACGTGCTTACACACACGTGATTACACACACATGCTTACACACGTGCTTACACACACGTGCTTACACACTCCTACAAGAACACTCAATCTCATGCCATGCACTTACACATGCTCATACTAATTCTTTCTCCCTCCTCCTGTCCCTCTCTCTCTCTTCCTACCTCCTTCTCTCCTTCTTTCCTCCCTCCGTCCTTTCCTCCCTCGTTCCTTTTTCCTCTATCTCTCCTCCTCCCTCCCTCCCTTCCTTCCTCCCCCTCACCTCCTCTTCTTTTCCTTTTTCCTCTTTCTCTTTTTATCCCTCTTCACTTTCATTCTTTTCTTCAGGTCAACAGTTTCATACTCAGGGATGATGCTCATAAAGAACTCAAAGGCTCTATATAAGTTGTGAGCATCCAGCAGTTCTCATAGTTTTTGGTCTGAAGACACTTTTATGCTCTTAAAAGAAACTATGTGGATCAGCACTGAGATCTTTCACAAATCCACAATGGCGGAATCCAGAGTCGTCTGCAGAGGGACAGCTGGGTTGGGGCCGGGGCTCCAGAGCTGGGATCCTGGTCCCCTGGGCCTCTCTCACCCACCCTCCTCCCTCCGTCAGCCGCCCAGGGCCCCTCCTGTCTCTGTTCCACTCGTCCCTGCGCTTTGGCTCTCTCTGCTCACTTGTTCTTTCTTTAAGAAAATGAGATATTTCTAAAGCTTTTGCTGTTTGTTTTATTTCACCCTAGACATTTTCTCTTCTTAATCAAATATTATTTATTATCCTTTCTCAATAAAGTTTTAAAATTCATATATTTATGCATTAAAGCAAAAACGCTTTGATATATATTTAATGGTATATTAACCAATAAGAATTACTATTGTCGGGTCAGCCTGGTGACGTAGTGGGTTCGTGCTCTCTGCTTCGGGGACCCAGGGTTCGTGGGTTCAGATCCTGGGTGTGGACCTACACACTGCTCATCAAGCCGTGCTGTGGAGGCATCCCACATACAAAGTAGAGGAAGATTGCCACGAATGTTAGCTCAGGGCTAATCTTCCTCACCAAAAAAAGAAAGAAAGAAAGAAAGAAAGAAAACCCTTATTGAATAAATACTTTTTTCTAATTCAATTGTAATAATATTTAACTATAAGGCAAAAGTGATAAATGCATTTGTCCCCAGAAACAAACATCCATTGTGTTCAGTGACGTAAAATGTTAATAACAGATAACCCAAGGATTAAACAGCAGTAAGGTATGTCAGATTACTTCTTTCATTTGATTTGCTTCATAAAGCGTGTTTGGATTAAGTTAATAATAAAATGGTCTGCATTCACTAGCCCAGTGCCTCTCTTAATGTTTGCTCTCAGGACCCCTTTATACTCTTAAAAATTATTGAAGATCCCAAAGAGCTTTTGTTTATGTAGGTTTAAACTATTAATTTTCATCACATTAGAAATTTAAAAGCATTAAATGTCTCTTCATTAATTTAAAAATGAAATCACGGCGTATGAGTATATATATAACATATTTTTACAACAGTAACTATAGTTTCCAAAACAGAAGGGACATAATGAGAAGACTGACATAATTGTACATTTTTGCAAATCCTTTTCACATCTGGTGTAACAGAAAACAGCCAGATTTTCACTCTGCTTCTGCGTTTAAACAGCTGGGAGATCCCCGTCCTCTGGCCTCTGGAAAAGCCCTTTGTCCACACGGGAGGCCACAAACGAGCATACAAAGGCAACCCATGTCCTCGTGCTATTGTGGATGTTGCTATGAAAATGGACGAGTGCGTAATGTGCAGAGAGCTGAAGCTGAGCGAATACAATTGCAGTCAAGTGTTAAGTTCGCATCATATGCAGAGAGTTAGGTGTCGGAAATTAGCGAGTTACCAGGAAAACAAACTTAAAGATATCGCTAGGGGTTGTTTCATACAGTCCTCTCAATTTTCAAATGGAGAAACTGCCACGTGGGCAAGTTTATGTAATAATCAAATTCACACGATCAGCTGCAGAAGTGGGCCTGGCAGCCGATCTCAGAGGGTCTGCCCACGGCACCACCCACCATAGCGCTCTGCTTCTCAAGCTACTGTCTTTGCACAAATCCTTGCAATTCATGAATTCTTCTTCCATTTGGAATTTAGAAGTAATCTGCATACTCCAGTTACAATGTGGGTTCCGGGAAACTTCACAGCCTGGCCCAGCAACTGAACCCCAGCTTTCCGTTGGATTGTGTTCTGAATTCCAGGCTCGCTTGCAGATAGCGTGCAGGCGAGCTATCTGCTCCTCAGGCGTGGGATCCCTGCAGCACAGTTTAAGGACCGCTGTGCTTACATTCACATCTGTGATAACTACCCCGTGACGGGCAGGGTCAAGGGCTGATGGCGTCCTAACTCAGCCACCCACAAGGGGCATGGGCCTCTCTGAACGTTAACAACAACATCTGTAAAAGGAGGAAAATAAAATAGTTCATGGGGGTTCTCAAGTGGTAGCAGAAATCATTGCTTACAGTGACCTCATTCCTCACAAAATGGCATCTAAGGGAATCTTCCTCGAGCCGAACTTCAAATTCCAGAGATGGAATGTCTCCCATCTGTGAATATATATTTTTTGTAGATGGTAAGAAATCTTTTTAACATAGATGGTTATGTGCAGGATAAGAAGCTTGACACAATTGTCTACTAATTATTAAAATTATAAGTGCTAGCTGGCCATCATTATGCAGTTTCCAAGTCACAATTATAAAGCAACACTCCATTACCAAATAAGTACCTTTATGACTCAATCATCTTGGTGTAACTGCATTTGGGGGGTTGCTCTTGTGTTGAGGCGGGCATCTCTGTTTCCCCAAAGTCCTGCTTCCGTGTGGACTCACGTGGTCTCCATTTAGTCCAGCTGGAGGTGGGTGCACACTCTCTTCTCACCTGGAGGCGAGCAGAGAGGACCTGAGGAGAGACAATCCCTCGTGCTTGGAAACTGAGAAAAAGACAGACCTTATGTGCTCTGGCGTCCCCTGGGAGTGGCCAGGGTAGTTCTTAGAGGTTAACTGAACATGTCTTTATAGAAAACGGTTATAAATGGTAGTGTGCTGTCAACTTTTGACAGCAAAATCTCCTATCTACCTTCATCCTTCACATAATTATCAGTCTGGAGCCAAGCCCTCTCTCTAGCGACATCATGCCATCTGAATCTTCCGTGGGACCTCATTGCCAGTGTGTCTGCCTGCTCACTTTGGCAGTGAGTGCATCAACGACCAAGCTCCTTGAAGTGGTTTGCCCCATAATTGCTCCCGCCCTGGGATGCTGCCACCGCCTCTCCACGGACCGCATTGCTTCATCTCTTTTCCCGTGACTCCTGGAGAAAAAGATGAGAATCTCTTAAAGATATTAAAATAAGCTCCGAGGCTTAGGATGTTCTGTCCACATCTGCTGATAATCAGAAAAAAAGAGAACAGTGACAGACAAAAATGTAGAATTTTATGTAAAGCGAAAAGACTAGGTTGGCATAGTCAGATCAAAAATCGTTTCTTTCCCTTAAAAGTATTATGATAAAATGTGTCCTTGGGTATTACTAAGAAAGAGAGAAATGTTCATTTCTGGGACGCTGAAAGGCCAGGTTATGTCACCTGGTAAGCTTGTCTTTTTCAGGGATGAGTGTGTTGGTGTATACACATGGGAGTCTTTTTTTCCCTCCTTTGCTGGTTTCAATTGTCTTGCTGGCGTCCTCTGTTTAAGGACTTGAAGTCTCGTAATTTAATAAGTGCAAATGGAGTGAGTCATCTCTGTGTTGATCCTGATATTAATAAACCCTGATCCAAAGCTAAAATTCTAAAAGGATGGCGTGCTATCTCCTTCACCCCCCCTTTAATACCGAATGTAAATTGACCCAGTGTACATTGCGAGATCAAGCTCAGAGCTCAATTTAGATTTGCGCACATTCAAAGTTCTTAAGGACCCGAGTTCTATTCAAATGGAAGGTTTTCACTGCACACACAGCCTTAATCAAAAGTAGAGCTGTATAGAATGGTTTAAATTTAATCCAAATCTCGGCAAATTTCATGAATCTGCCTACTCAAGCTTCACACGAGTGGGCTCATAAATGCTATTTCTGCGTTTATGCATGATGGAGTCCGGCTGCCGCTGCGTCCCGCTCCACCACAGATGCCGCAAACAGAGTTTTCTCTTGCCTTCATGGGATTTTTATAGCCTGAGCAAAATAAAACTCATTTTATTGATTGCTAATGGGTAATAAAGTATGACTTTTCCTTCAATGAGTTTCACTAGTAACTGGCTTGGGCCATGGATGGTTGAATTAGGAATCTGATGATGCACAAAAGACAATACATGTGCAATAATGAAGAATTCATCGTGTGCGCGCATGTGTTCACGCATGAGTGCCCACCCAGGTGTGGGATTGTGGGATCCAGGGTCAGAGAGAGCTTCAAAAGGGAGGGAAAAAAATGTTTATTCAATTAAAACTTAAGGTGCTATTTCATACCCGACTAGAATGGTTTATCTCACACAGGTAGAAAGTACTGAAATTTACCTAGGTTTTAGCATGTTAGAAATATAACAGACAATATGTAGCAGTTCAGAACTTTCATTATTAGGTTAAACATACCTCTACTGTCTCTTCCAGTACCATCTTAAAAAAAAAATTCAAACAAAAGTGAAGAGCCATTTGTCAAGGAGTTTTAAAAGACACTTGAACTGAAAGTCAGTTAACTCTTCTGTATAAAAATAACTTTGAATATTCCAAGCACACGCAGAGAAAACTAGTTTTCAAGAATAAATTAACTTAAGAGGTTAGACACACAGGACGGCTGTGGACAGAAATGGAAAGGAAGGGCTTTCGACTTGAACTAAACGAAATATTCACGTTACCTGGGCCTCTGGCTGGCCCTGCATGGCGCTCTGATGGGAAAATTCCATTTAGTTGGACATTTGAGTAGCCGGGGAAGCACGCATGGCACTGGCGCAGAGCGCACGGTGAGGTCTCCTGTTTCGGTGGTCAACTGGTGGGGCAGTTCAGTTCTTAGAGACACCTGGCCTCTTGCTCTGAGTCTGTTCCCTCTCCACACTGCCATGCAGATCCCTGACAATTGCACTGACAGACCGATAGCCTGTGCCTCGTCACCAACTGGAGAATGTCACCGAGTCCTCGCGGGCGTTTAAACCCCCAGACTGTCTTCAGATGGGGAATACCCACTGTGCTCCCTGGCTCGGGCGTCTTGGCCTTCTTCCCTTAGTTCTGCACAGCAAATGTTATTCTGTCTTGTTCCAGAGAGAGGTGGTAAAAATCAAACTTAATTATGAAAGATTTTCTTTTAATTCAATATTTTTCTTGAGATGTAATTTACATGCAATAAAAATCACCCTTTAAAGCACTCAGTCTCTGGGTTTTGACAAATGTTTACAGTTGCGTAAGCACCACCACAACCACCACACAGAATAATTCCATCCAACCCAAAAAGTCCCCTTGTGCCCTGTGTAGGCATTTCTTCATCCTACCCTAACTCCTGGCAACCACTCATCTGCTTTCTGTCCCTACAAGATAGCCTTTTCCAGAATGTCGCATCAATGGGGTTGTATACTTGGTATCCTTCTGGGTCCAGTTTCTTTCATTTAGCATCATGCTTTGGAGATTTACCACGGTTGTGTGTCTTACTATAGATATACTGTTTCTTTTTATAGTTGGGTGGTATTACATTGTATGAATATACCTAGATTTGTTTATCCCTTTACCAGTTGAAGGACATTTAGGTTGTTTCCACATTGTGGTTATTATGAATAATAAACGAATAAAAAACGAACATTTGTGTCAGAGTGTTTGTGTAGATGCATGTTTTCGCTTTTCTTGGGTAAATATCTAGGAGTGAAATGGATCATGTGGTAAGTGCATGTTTAACTTTAAGAAACTGCCTGACTGTTTTCCAGACTGACTCCACCGTGTTACATTCCCCTGGCAGTGTAGGAGAGGGTCAGTCTATTCACATATTCGCAAGCACTAGGCACTGGCTGTTTTCCTCCCATGTTTTTTAGACATTCCTAGTCATGTTTTCATAATGACTAATGATTTTGAGCATCTTTTCATGTGCTTAATGGCTGGCCATTCTTACATCTTTTTTGAGAATGTGTCTGTTCAAATCTTCTGATTTTTTTAGAGCAGTTTAGGTTCACAGCAAAATCAAGTGGAAAGTAGAGTTCCCACACACTCACAGCCTCCTCCGTTATCAACATCCTGTGCCACAGTGGTACATTCGTTATAACTGATGAACCTACGTGGGCACGTCCTCATCACCCACAGTCCATTGTCTACATCATGGTTCACTCCCGGTGTTGTACATTCTGTGGGTTTGGACAAATGTAGAATGAATCATATCTGTCTATAGCTCACCATTATAATATCATGCAGAATCATTTCACTGCCCTAAATATCCTCTGTGCTTCATCTACACATCCCTTCCTCCTCCAGACCCACAACAACCTCTGATCTATTTACTGTTTCCATAGTTTTGCCTTTTCCAGAATGTCATAGAGTTTACATGTGCATCATACTGCTTTTCAGATTGGCTTCTTTCATTTAGAAACTTGCATTTGAGTTTCCTCCATGTCTTCTCATGGCTTGATAGCACTTTTGTTCTTTTTTAGCTCTGGATAATCTTCCATTATCTGGATTACCATCATTTATTTACGTATTGAAGGATGCAGTGATTCCTTCTATGTTTCGACAATTATGAACAAAGAACAAAGCTGCTGTAAACATTCCTGTGCAAGTTTTGGTGTGGACCGAAGTTTTCAACTCATTTGAGTAAATACCAAGAAGCACAATTGCTGGGTCATATGGTAAGAGTGTGTTTACTTTTGTAAGAAGTCACCAAACTCCCACCATTTTGCATTCCCACTGGCCATGGATGAGCATTGCTGTCACTCCCCCTCCTCTCCAGCATTTTGTGTGCCGGTGTACTGGACTTTGGCCATTCTAATAGGGGTGTCAACATGAGTTGTTAATGTGGACAGATGCCATGTCCTGAGTTATCTGGGATGAGAATGAACTAGAGCCGACTCCAGAAAGCACTGCACTATGGGCTCTGAGAATGGGAAGACTTGAGGCTTAGAGAACAGACATTCCGGGGGGCATGGTCAGTCGGACCACTTTTGCTGCCTCAACCCATTTTCTAGACTGGGCTTCTTGTTAGAGCAGCACTTTCTTCCCATAGGCTCCCAATTTACTTCATTTTTACCTACTGCTAAACACACTTACAGCTCTCCCTATGCCCAGAAAAAGCAAAAAAGCAGCCAGGAAAATGTCAAATTCTGAAGCGGGGACTAGACCCACATGAGACCCACAGTATTTCTCGCCTATGTATAATTTCCTATTTAACATCAACTCAGCTGAAAATAAGGTAAACGTCTGGAAAATTCATACTGAATATTATACTATTACATAAACTATTTAAATTGATCCAATAATCTTGTAATCTTTAAACTTTTACTGGAGATATCAAATAGATGATGACTGACAAATTATCTTTATTGGGTCTTAAATTATTTTCCATGTGTAGATGGAGACAAAAATGAAAAGCAAGGTTGGATCTCGGATCTCTTTCCCTCCCTTGCTCCCATGTCTGTGTCTTTTCCTGCTAGAAAAATTGACAAGAAGTTTGAAAGTGTTTGCTTCTTACTGAAGAGAAATCCACTTGAGTGGAAGACACGGGTATTCATCCTGCTCACCCTCCAGGTCTCCTCATTTTGGTGGGTGGCTGGGTTTAGAGTTTGGACCACTGCCCCTTGCATGTGCATCGCTTCTCCATCATGTGCTCTGGGTTTTCACTTGTCTCTCTTCCTTTCATATCTGGCCACCATTGGTCATGAGCCCACCAGAGTTGGTTACCTTCCTATCCCAAGCTCGTCTGGTCTCTCAGGGGTCCCTGCCCCAGGTGTTTAGAAGCTCGCCTAAACTGTCCCATTTCCCTGTTACTGGGCACACACTAGTTCCTCGACTTGTCTTATTTTTGACGTGAGATTACAGGACTGACAGCTTGTGATGGTAAATAGAAGATGTTTGTTTTTAATGCCTGGAAATGGAATCTGAAACCAACTCAAGCAGGAATGGCGGGACATCAGCCGAGTGCCTGGGAGAAGCGCAATGGCTCCCAGTTCCTGTGGCAGGTCGCAGCTGGAAGGGAGGGTGCCGCAGCCAGCAGGTCACAGCATGATGCAAGTAGGATCCCTGCAAAGGGGTGTCATGTGTGGGATGAAAATATTGTGATGCAAGTCAGATCTTCTTCCTACAATAATAAATACACGGCCAGAGCAAGGCCAAGGAAAAGGCCGATGACGTCAATGGTGTACCTCTGAATTTTTGCACTGCCTGAGACAAATATCACTTGAGATTGCCTAACAATTTACAGGGACGTGTGTGTGCACACCACACGGGAAATAGCATTCCTCTTAATAAATAGCAGTGAATTGCACATCCAAGTCTTTCACACACAGTCCTGATGGAGAAATTCAGTTTTCTCTGTCATTACCACGCGGTTTGGCTGCTCGTGCCTTTGTCTTAGCCCATTGGCCAGCATTTGCCCTCACAGCTTCAAAAATACCACCTGGAGTATGGATATTTTATTTCCTATCTTGAGTAGCCAAATTTTCTTTCTCTTGAAGCTAATGGCATGAGGCTTTCTTTTTAGTTCAATCTCTATTTCAACGTTGACATAGCACCAAATAAGTATTTTAAAAGAGAACTCAATCTGAGTTACAGGTGTGTTTATTTTCATTAAAATTTTACTTAAGGGAATAATTTGATCTTAAAGTCTTGCGTGTCTCTCAGTCTCAACACAATGCACTCCGGCCACCACTTATCTGTGAATGCCATCTCTGATTCCATCCCCATGAGATGCACTGAGGGGAAACTACGGTTGGGGCCAAACTCCAGCCTTGTTGGCCATCCTGTTCTTCTAAAGGTTACGTGGCAGTTTTGTTCTTTTCTCCGTTTGGTAGAGCCCTTACATATAGAGGTCATGTTTTTAGATCAGCAGCAAAGAGGTCACCATTGTCATTCCTCTCGTGGTGTCGGATAATGTAATTCTAGTCTAAGGGAGAGCAGATGAACTGGCATGGTCCTGCCACAGTGCAGCCTCTTAAACCTGCTGGCTTACTGTGTGAAGGAAGGAATCAATCAAGAGCCTGCAAAGTGAAGAGGAGAAAGAAATAAACAGAACGTGTGCTCGGGATCTGAAGTAGAGCGATGCTTCCCAACAGAAAGAGAACACACAGCAAGGAGGCCCCTGGGAGGGTTGGCCCATTACGTGGTTATGATGGAGACAGTGCTGTTGCCCCCCAGGGATGCATTAGCAGTTGAGGCCGTTAAAATCTTCATACATCGGATCATTGATATTTACTCACACCATTTAACCTGTCATTTAAATAGACAAGTAAATAATTCACAGTTTTATTTTCCTGCACTGGTTTTCAAGAGATCTGTAAATCTGAAAGATGTTTCTCATCATTTTATATTACATTATGCTCTTCAAAATCTAGATTATTTTACCTAAAGTTTGGCAGTAGTAGTTTTTACATAAGTAATCATTTTTTTATTGTGATAAAATATACATCATGTACAATTTACCATTTTAACCCTTTTTAAGCGTACAGTTTTGTGGCATTAAGTATGTTCACAGTGTTGTGCAACCATCATTACCATCCATCTCCAAAACTCTCATCTTCCCTGACTGAAACTCTGTCCCCGTTAAACAACAACTCCCCGTTCCCCTCCCCCAACCCCTGACAGCTGCCGTTCTACTTCCTGTCTCTCTGAATTCGATGACTCCAGGGATCTCATATGAGTAGAACCATACATTTATCCTTTTGTGACCAGTTACTTCCCTTAGTGTAATGTCCTCAAGATTCCTCCATGTAGGAGCATGTGTAGGAATTCCCTTCCTTTTCGAGGCTGAATAGTATTCTATTATAGGTATGTACCACATTGTGTGTGTCCATTCGTCTGAGGATGGACACTTGGGTTGCTTCCACCTTGTGGCTATTGTGAATAATGCTGCTATGAACCTGGGTATGCAAATGTCTGTTCACGTTCCCGATTTTAACACATTTGGCTATATGTTCACAAGTGAAATTACTGGGTCATATGTTTATTCGAAGTTTAATTTTTGAAGAACGACCATAACTTTTACCACAGCAGCTGCACCATTTTACATTCCTGTGAGCAGTGAACAGGGATTCCAATTTCTCCACATCCTACCAACATTTAGTATTTATTTATTTGTTTATTTATTTTATAATAGCCATCCTAATGTGTTTAAAGTGGTATCTCATTGTGGTTTTGATTGGCATTTCCCTAATGATTAGTGACATTGAGCATTTTTCCGTGTACTTATTGACCATCCATATATCTTCTTTGGAGAAATGTCAATTCAAATCCTTTGCTCATGTTTTACTTGTTTATTTTTTTGAAGAAGATGAGCCCTGAGCTAACATCTGCTACCAATCCTCCTCTTTTTGCTGAGGAAGATTGGCCCTGAGCTAACATCTGTGCCCATCTTCTTCCACTTTATGTGTAGGATGCCTGCCACAGCATGGCTTGATGAGTGGTGTCTAGCTCTGTGCCTAGGTTCCGAACCAGCAAATCCTGGGCCACCAAATTGGAGTGCAGGACCTTAGCCACTGTGCTGCCATCTCTGCCCATTTTTTAACTGGGTTGTTGTTTGTTGTTGCTGAGTTGTAAATAGTAATAATATTTTCCCTACAGTTTTTCAAATTCACAACTCTTCTTCAAGAATTTATGTAAGGGATGCATTGAGTACAGGCCAATGTCCTAATTTTGGAGTTAGAAACTCTTTGTAACATGGATTCCGGTCTTATCTGTGGTGTCTCCTGAGGGAAGCTGCCTTACGTCTCTGTGCTTTGGTGCAAAACTAGGATGTGATAATAATTTCCTCATTAATGAGGTAATATATGTAAAAGCCCCCGATGCCATGTCTGGTACATGGTAAGTATTCAATTAATTTTAGTTGAATCTGAATATGAATTACCTTTTTAGAATATTCTATGAGTGTACTGTATTTCCGAGAGGAGGAAAAAAAACAAAGAAAAGAAATACAATTATCTGACACAAGATAGGTTAGCAGTGTTTTTTACTCTGTAATGTAATAATAAAGTGAAAGGGCAAGATAAGTGAATTTAATAAAATACTGTACAACATTGAGTGTTTGTATATATTAATGGTGTACTTAATGCGTAAAATATTGTGTATGTAGCAAATAGAGATAATTAATTTTATTTCTTGCAAGAACCTGCTGTTTCTCCTGACCACAACTGTTTGCTAAGGCAACTGCAAACGACCTTCATTGTGGGATGAGAAAATAACTCATTAGTTTTACCTGAACAACCGGGGCCACTTTGCTGGTGTGCACTTGCTTTCTTTTTTTTCAGAAAATTGAGAGAAGAAAACTTTTCAGCAAAACAATATAATGCTTTCTAAAATCTATCACAGAAGATCATGTTCTGAAAACATGGCTAAAATGAAGTGTGGATGTTTATATCATATGGACATCTAAGGCATTTGCCCCTTAATCAATATTCTTTGAGAACCATGGTAAAGCTTATTCCACTGGCATGAAAAAGTAGGAAGTTTATTCTGTTTCTTCTTTAATTGCCACCAAGATGGATGAAAAATGGGGGAGGTAGTTATATTTGTATTAAAAATCATTTAAGAATATCTCTTCTCTCTCATGAGTGGTTAACACAATATACTTTATACATTATATAAAAGGGAACAGAGTCGCCAGGTTGATGTGGAAGGCCATTACCTTGGGAGTAAGGAATCCCGAAAATGAATATCCAGTGTGTGCCCGGGCCCCTGAACCCTCTTACTGCCTGCCACCACACAACCGCACCGGGTACCTCACCGCCCCCAGCCCTCACTTCCTGTGTCACCATGATCTGTTCCCTCACAAGCTATTTGAAACTGGGGGATAGCCTGGTTGCTTGGCCAAGGAATGCCCCTGGGCTGCCCTCACCTGTTGCCTGAGCTCTTCAGCATACCGCGAGTTAGCAGGAAGCCATGCACCCAGTGATGAGACTCGTTTTGATGGCAGACACATCTACTGTGCCTGGAAGAGTGGAATCTCTTAAATTAAACCCTTCAGGCTTAAGTGTATCTGTCTCACCTTCCTGCACCACCACCATACACACACAAATGCACACGCGCTGTGAAACAGAGGCAGGGCAGAGTTTAAAGATACAAGAAAGGAAGAATCTTCGTTAGATTTAGAACATCTAACTTTATAAAAAGTAATTAAGTCAGCTTTTAGCCCATTAGCAATTGACCAATGGCAAACTCTGCATACCTCCATCTGCTTTGGCCTTTGGATCGTTAATTGCATTTTTCAATCTGCAGCTGAAGTCCGTCGTCTCCACGTTAAAATAATTTACGAATGAATTCTCACTCCCTTTCTCCATATGCATTTAGGCTGTTGGATTCAGGACGCTGCAAATACATGCCTATCTGTATACATGCTTATCAGCTGGAGAGGCGAGGACACAGTTCATGCACTCCCTTATTTAGTGTGGTGTGTATCATTCATTCAGTCCTTCATTCATTCAGAAAATACTGATCGGGTGCCAGCTTGATGTTAGGTGCAGGCTGAGCACTAGGCACCTCCAGGTCAACTACACACTGCCCTGGTGTTTGGGGATGAACAGTCCCCAGTGCTGTCCAACAGAACTTTGTGTGATAATGCAAATGTTCTATATCCGCATCATTCAATATGGCGGCCACCAACCAGGTGGCCACAAGCACTTAAAATCTACTTGGTGCAAAGGAGGAACTGAATTTTCATTTCTATTTGATTTTAATCAATTGAAATGCAATGACGCATGTATATTCTACTAGTGGCTATCCTACTGGGCAGAATGTGTCTAGACAGAGACACAGACAAGTCAAGAGGCAGAACAACCTGTGACACGCATGATTGGGGTAGGTGGAAGAAGCCCTTCTTCCCCTTCAAAAAAGCACAAAAACCCTGTGAATATGGTAGGTTAGACGACACAGGAAAATTGAAGTTGCTAATTTGGCTAATTAGCTGACTTTAAAAATGGGGGAGATTATCCAGGCAGACCCAATGTAATTACAAGTGTCCTTAAAAGTAGAAGCAGGCGGGCTGGCCGCATGGTCGAGTGGTTAAGCTCACATGCTCCACTTCAGCAGCCCAGGGTCTGCTGGTTAGGACCCTGGTTGCGGACCTACACACCACTAACCAGGCCGTGCTGAGGTGGCATCCCACATAGCAGAACCAGAACGATCTCCAGCTAGGATATACAACTACCTACTGGGCCTTGGGGGGAAAAATAAAAGAGGAAGATTGGCAACAAATGTTAGCTCAGGGCCAATCTTCAGAGAGAAAAAAAAGTTTAAGTTAAAAAATAAACAAGTAAGAAGGAAGCAGAAGAAGAGAGTCAACCAGAGGAAAGATAATTCTGGGAGAAAGGCACAGAAATGCAAATTTGCTGGCTGCGAAGATGAAGGAAGCGCCCTGAGCTGAGGAATGCAGGCAGCCTGGAGAAGCCAGAAGAGACCAGGAGACACATTCTCCGCTAGAGTCTCAGAGAGGAATGCAGCCCAGCAGACACTTTTATTTATTTATTTTTTTTTGAGGAAGATTAGCCCTGACCTAACTACTGCCAATCCTCCTCTTTTTGCTGAAGAAGACTGGCCCTGAGCTAACATCGGTGCCCATCTTCCTCTACTTTATATGTGGGACGCCTACCAAAGCATGGTGTGCCAGGCAGTGCCATGTCCGTACCCAGGATCCGAACTGGAGAACCCCGGGCCGCCGAGAAGGAGAACGTGGGAACTTAATTGCTGCGCCACCGGGCAGGCCCCCAGCAGACACCTTGATTTTAGCCCGATAAGACCGTGTAAGACTTCTAACCTCCAGAAGTGTAGAAGAAAAATTTGCTTTAAGGCAATAGGTATGTGGTAATTGTTATAGCAGCAACAGAAAGCTCACACACGTGGCATCAGAGGTGCCTGAACATGGAGAGTCTCGCTCTGCTTGGGGGGGTGGTCATGACAACACCACCTGAAGAAGAGGAGGCAGCCCAACCTGCAACTGAGGGAACAGGTGTTTTGGTGGCAGGGGTGGCACAGCTCTCCTGTGGCCCTGCAAGTGCTCCCTGAACCCCTCCAGGGACGAGAAGTCTTGTACAAACTTTTCCATTTCATCAATTAATATTGGTTAAGCAGCTGTTGTGTGGCCACTCTTCAGTAGCTGTTTGAGAACACAGTTGTGAGTGAGTTGGAAATAGGTTCTGTAACCAAGGTCTTCAAAGTGCCTCCTCTCTGAATGCACGTGCGTGCACCCCTCACTCTAAAAGGAGAGTAAACGCCCCCTGCAGTGGGCTGATCTTGGGATCTTCTTTGCCCAAGAGAAAGCCTCAGAGGTGACATTTTGGAGCTTACGAAGATGTCCAAGGTAGACTAATGAGCTAGTAGAGGCCATGCAGGGAGAGGCAGCAGAAGGCAAGCCCATCCTGAGGTGCCAGGTCCTGCCAAGCTCCCAGCTGGAGGAGCCGCATGAGTGGTCTCTGCCAACATGTGATGGAGCCCAAGAACTACTCAGTAGCAAAGTAATGATTGTTTTAGGCAACTAAGTTTTGGAGTGGTTTGTAACACAGCAATAGATACTTAAAATAATCTCTAAGCATACGGAATTACAGTCGAGTAAGAAAGATACACATTTGTCGTTTTTTAAATTTAATGGCAGTAAAGCTAGATAAAAAGGCATTAGAGGAAAATTCAGCTAACAGACCCAAGTGATGAAAAGCTTCTCTGGTCTAGAAGGTCGTAGAAGACTCCAGAAGGCGGCCATCTCAGGCAAGATTGGGAGGATGCGTGGTAAACACTTCCACAATGCGGCCAACGTGTTGCATTCATAGAACATCACTAATGACAGCGATTTCTTAGAGTAAAAGTAGCACATTCTTTGCGTTTATCCTTTAAACGATTGTCCTACTGTGTGTATATTGAAAACACAAGGTGCTAGAAATACATCTCAGATGCCACTTAGGAATGAAATACTATATTCTACCCCAAATGTCAGTTTATTTCTTTATTAGAATTCAGTGCCTGAGCTGCCACACTGTACCCGTGCCCCTTACTGTGGGGTGGCTTCCTTCAGGTCACTTCCTCTCTCAAAGGCTCTGTCACCCTGCTGTTCAAGCAATGAGGACCCATCCTTCATGGGGTGAAGTTGGGACTACCCTGGAGACACATGTCAAAGCCTTTGTAAACTGTAAAGAGCTTTGAAAGTTCAACATGGTATCGTGATCAGTACAGACTTACATGGAAGAAATTCAATTCTAGATGCTATTCCTAGATGTTTGGGTTCAATATTGCTGAAACAGGTTTGGTTGACATAGTGACATATGATATAGAGAAAGAAACGAGCAAGCAATGTAAGTAAAATCTGTTGAAGAGAACAACATCTAATAGATTACTCAAGGCAAACCAAACTCTCGGTGAGTCTCGTTGGGTTGCCATGGTCAGGGGAGGCTTGGGTGGCCCAAGACCATCACGGCAGATTCCAAAGCAGGATTTTAAAAGCCTTTGACCAATTGGTTGGTGGATTGAGGGAGTGATAAATCTCTTTAAATACGCTATCTAAAAGTGGAGCTCTCTTTAATTGTAATGACCCAGATGGAGGTTTCCAGAGATCCCCTGGCTGTCTCCTGTTGTGCTCAAGCGTTTGGATCCCACTGTGAAATGGTGTGTGGATTAGGCTTTCCCAAATGATTTTCCCAGAAGCAACACTGCAACTGGAACTGGTCCCAGCTTTCATGCATGGAGAAACGCAGCCTCCAACAATTGTGCATCTCCTCCTGTGGACTGAAGTGTGTCCCTCCAAATTCCTGTGCTCAAGCCCTAACCCCCAATGTGGCTGTGCTTGTGGTAAGGAGGTAGTTAGGGTTGAATGAGGTCATGAAGGCCAGGCCCTGATCTGGTAGGATCAGCGTCTTTATAAGCATAGATGTAAGAGTGCTTGCACTCTCTTTCTCTCTCTCCCATGTGAGGATGCAGCAGCAGCAAGAAGGCAGCGGTCTACAAGCCAGGAAGAGAGCTCTCACCAGGAGTTGAAACTGCTGGACCTCGCTTCTGAACTTGAGCCTCTAGAACCGCGAGAAAACAAATTTATGTTGGTTCCGCCTCCCCGGCTGTGGTATTTGTGAGGGCAGCCTGAGCGGACGAAGACGATCTCACTGAATGCTTAGACAGTGTCTGCACGCGCAGTGTGACTCAAGGGCAGGGCCCAGCCGATGCGCTGGGACACGGTAATTATTTCTCTGAAACTCTCTCTGGTGTCTGCAGGCCGCTCCCTTGGCACCTACAACATGTCAATATGCATCCAAAGACAACAAAACTCTCAAAATGTTAAAGGAAGAAATCATTATACATAAAATATTTTAAGGCAGAGTCAGTTTTATATCAGAGGTTTGTGTCACAGACGTGTACTTACAGTGAGGACTGATTTTTCTTTCTGTAAAGATAAACCCGCACTTTGATTTCAAGCAAAGTTTGGTTTAAACTGTTTTCTTTTCCTTGCTTATCCTGACGGAAGATGCTCCTTTCTGCTGCAGGACACTTTTTATAACATTGCGTTTTATTCAGTGGCCTTTCTTTCTTTCAGAGAGCAAAGCTTCATTTAATAATTTCCATTTCTACAGCAGACACACAGAATAAACAGAACATCCGGCACCATGATTGCACTGGGGACAAAATGTCTCTAGCAGGTAATTAGACAAATGCTCTTAAAACACACACACACACACACACACACACACACACACACCTATTCTCCACCAAGATTTGTTTTTGTGAGCTTAAATAGGTAAAACCCCTCTATCCTCAAAGCAATGCCTTAGTGCTAAATGCATACTGTGAGCATAAATACAGCCCGGGAAGCTGGAGAAAGCCCTCCCCAAGCAGGGGTGGACCAAGTCTCTAGGATCACTTGTGCGTCTGTATCTTTGGAAGAGCTGCACCACAGGGTGGCTGTGCAGCTGCTGGCTGCGTTTGGATTCCCACCCCATCACTCCTGGCTGTGTGACCTTAGGTAATTCACTTAACCTCTCTGAGCCTCTGTTTCATTTCCACATCTGGAAAATGAGACCTATCGTTCCCTCATTGGGTTGTCATGGTCAAATTAGTTAAAATGTGTCAGGTGACTCTGGCAACATCTGTGGTGTGGCATTGCTCTCAGAGTGTTACAATTATCCCTCTTTGATCCATGGGGCAAGAGGGCTGACTCAATCCATGGTTTATGTGAGGGAAGAGATGCAGTTCTTGCTGACTGTAATGGCTTGAATGGCGTCCCCCATAACATATATGTCGAAGTCCTAACCCCCAGCACTTGGTATGTGACCTCACTTGGAAACAGGGTTGTTGCAGGAGTCATTAGTTAGACGAGGTCATGCTGGAGTAGGGTGGGCCCCTAGTGCAATAGGTGTAGCTTCCTTGTAAGAAGAGAAGAGTGACACACAGGGAGGAGCCATGCGAAGACAAGGCAGAGATGGGGCGATGTGGCCTCCAGCCAAGGAATGCAGAGGATCGCCAGCCACCCCCGGAATCTAGGAGAAGCACATAAATGGATTCTCCCAACAGCCTCAGAAGGAACCAGCCCTGCTGATGCATGCTCTCCGACTTCCAGCCTCTAGAACTGGGAGGCCACAAAGCCCTGTTGCTTTGGTCGGGGTCGCTTTGTTACGGTCGCACCACCATCACTGTCTCTAAACACACAGGCTCTGTTCCTCTCCTGTGGGGAAACCCACGGTCTGGGAGAGGACCGTGCATGCTGCAGTTGCCTCTCTGTGCCCACAGCAGGGGGTCTTCCTGGGTTCAGGTGTGGTCCAGGTGGTAGAGGGGAGACAAGGCCCCTCCAACATGTCATCCTATGCCGCATGGCATCCTGATTTCTCTGACAGATTTTCAAGTCTGGCTACTTGCTCACCCCCCCAACACAGTCTTCTAAGAGTAGGCTGGTCTCTCCTCTCTGAGCCCAGCACAGCCCTCCAACCGCTCCCTCCCACCTCCACCTGGGGGGCAGCCTGAGACTGGAGCGCCTTCCCTCTGTTCTCTGCCTTCCCAAACCCTACCCCTCCCCAGGGGCCAGGCTGGTCTCCCATTGTCTCCGAGTCCACATCTCCACCAGCTCCCCTCTCTTGGGAAGTTGTCCTCACTGCATCTCTGCGGTGGGTTTCATGATGCTCACACATCGTGATGGTGAAAAGTACCTAGGAGCATGAGCACAGCCCTTAGTGCTGCGTGCAGACTACAGGCTCTTGAGAAAATTGAGACGGATAGTTGGCCTGCTATTCACCTAGAGCATTACAACTCTTACACTGGGAAAATTAAGTGAGACACAATGCCCGGGACTCAGTAAATGGCAACCAATATGGTGGCCGCTCAGCCCAAACTGGGATGATACGGAACAAACATGGAGCTCCCTTGAGGGATTCTGGCTCAGCAAGGGGAGCAGGAGTGAGTGGGGAGCTCTGTGCCCACTGCCGTCCTCCTCTCAAACCTGCAGCCAGGGCGGCTGGCTTTAATGAGCTCAGATCTCAACCTTCTACTAATGCTTCCCTTGAAGAGAGGATGGCCCAGTCAAGATGTCTGAACATCACTGATGTAAACGTGAATTTTAAGTATGAGCAATATGCTCTACCATAGGAAAAATAAACAGCAAAACACCTGAATGGAATTCAGCCTTCTATACCTGCACATCTAACTGATAATGAATTTGAAACCAAGTTACTGTCTCCTAATGATCATTTATAGCATTGATGTCACACAGAAGCACAAAGCTGAAAGAGGACCTGTACACCTGCCCTCTGCCGTCTGCACCCTGCTGCATCCTGGCACCTGCCGAGTGGTCTGGGTGCAGTGAAGATGCAGGGACTTCCGGGTCTGACCATCTGCATCTGCCTTGATGTCTGCTTTGGGGACCCTAGTCACACATCTACAGTTATCTCTTAAGGCACAACGGGCCATGGGAGGAGTCTTTGTGCTCTGCGCCCTCCTTTCCCTTTACGCCAAGTGTACACACTCCTATAAACTGGAAGTTCAGTGGGGAGCAGAGAGGAATTGCTTAATCTGCGCACCAGACCCCAACCATCTTACCTACATGGCTCTCACGGTGCGCCCTTTGCTGAATCACTCCCTTTGGCTCTTACAATCACTTCTTCCACATAAGAGCAAAGACACAAACCAAACCCCTCCTCTTGGCCCATTCTTCCCGACAGGAACCTCTCAACTCTTTGCTTTCCTGGCAGCAGAACTCTCAAAGAGCTTTCACTCTGCTCTCTCTCCATTCCCCATGCAGCCTGCTCCAGACCAGCTTTCCCACCACCCACCTGCTCTCAACAAGGTCCCGGGCTCCAGTGTTCTCAGGTCCATCAATCAACTCTGCACCTTCCTTTTAGTCGGCCAGTGACTTTTAGTCGGACCGCTCCCCTCACACACTCTTGGTTCACTGCCCAGCAGGAGGACCCTCCACTTGGTTCCATTCCAGCCCTCCTCCCGCTTCCCTGAGACTCTCCGTGTCGAACCTCCTCTTCTCCATCCGATGTGGCCCCTTAGTGCTCTTGTCTTGTCTGTGTTGTGGCTCCAACACTACTCAGATGCTGACGTTTTCCAGATTCATCCTTCTAGCTCAGCCTGTCTCCTGTAATTCTGACCATCTACGGAAATATCTAATAATAACGAATAAACTAATAAACATTTGACAGTAACGGTATTCCTGATCATACCTGCTTCTCTTGCTAATTTTCCTTCTCAGCCATTCTGGCCTGCCCACTCCTCAGGCCAAAGGTCATGACTGCTCTGTCATTTCACAGGCACATCCAACCCCTCAGGGAGGCATTGGCTCTCCTCTCCTTCCTACCTGGGTCAAACCACTTCCTACCACGTTCCACGTGTGCTGCTGTGCTCCTGATTGAAGAGACGGCAGGATTACTGCCAAGTCTCCAAGTGGCCTTCCTGCCTCCACCTTCGCCCCTCCAGCCCATCCCCAGCCAAGCAGTGGGAGGGGCCTCCAAAAGTAGGATGGCACCACTCTCCTGCTGGAAACCTTCCACTGGCTACCATGTCACTCTGAGAAAAATGTCTTGACTGTTCTGCGAGGCCCGCCAGGACACTGCACGCCCTCCTCTGCTGCTTCATCCTCATTGGCTCAGCTCTGGCCACAGGGTCTCCTTGCTCGTCCTTGAGCGCTCGGAGTCCTCCTGCCCCAGAGCTGCACCCTCTGCCTGTGTCACTCCCCTCCCCGACGTGGGCACAGCCACCTCTCCTCTGTATCTGCCCCCAGCGGTACCCTTTCAGTAAGGCAAGCCCTGACCACACTGCTCACAACAGCAGCATTTTCCGGACCCTGTTCTTACTATTCCAATACATGGCACTTCTTCCCTGCCCACACATTGTTTTATTTACACTTTAATTAAGTTATAGTTGATGTCAACTGTCTCCCTCGGCTATGACACAAGCTCCAGGAACCGCAGGTCTCTGTCTGTCTGTTTGTTGATGTGCCCTGAGGCACAGAGTAGGCAGTTGATAAATATTGTTAGATAAATAGAATTAATATCTCAAAATGTAAAAAAATATTTATAACTCATTGAACTTTGGGAAATTTAATCAAGGCTCTGGAATCTGGGACTCTGTTGACCATTCAGGATGCTGCCTTTGGCCATGTGGGGATCCTTGCACATTGGTGTGTGTTGGAGAGACACAGTTCCTGGCCCCCTGCTGCTCACCCTCCTGCCCAGAGGAGCCACACAGAGCAGCCTTCTCACCACCTTCCCGGTGTTTTCTCTGGAAGTCCTGTCTGGGAAGAAGGGGACTCGTTATCCCCATTCACTCACGATTCATCCTGGAGATCGGCCTGACGTCGGTGGGACTCATGCTCCGCTCCACATTCTGCTGCCTCCCGGTGGGGCTGGGGCTGGGGCAGGCCAGCACTCCTCTGCCCCCCGAGAGGGAAGAAAAAGGGAAGATACTTGATGCCTGCAGCTGTGGCTCTCAGCAGCTTTCTCTGAGTCGACTCCACTGGAAACACAGCAGGTTTCGTAATCCACCTGATTCCTGCATTTCTCAGCTGACACAGGAGCAGCCTTCAGAAGGAAGTGCAGGGCCCCACCCGGAGACCTAGTGGTTAAGTTCACACGTTCCACTTCAGTGGCCCAGGGTTCCCCAGTTCAGGTCCTGCGACGACCTGTGCACCATTTATCAAACCATGGTGTGGTGGTGTCCCACATGTAAACTAGAAGAAGATGGGCACAGATGTTAGCTCAGGGCCAGTCTTCCTCAGCAAAAAGAGGAGGATTGGCAGCACATGTTAGCTCAAGTCAAATCTTCCACAAAAGAAAAAAAAAATTAAAAAAAAAGAAGCAAGTGGGGATGAGCCTCCCTCAGATTTCACAACAGTATATGACGAAATCAGTTAGACAGCATGCCCTTTGGGGCAAATCTTCGACTATTTTCTCCTCTAAATCTCTAATCTAGTACTGTGGTTGTAGTCATCCCTTGATAAATGTTGCTGGGCACAAAAAAATAGATACTGAAAATGATTTTAATCAAAAACGTAACCATTCTCTGATGTACCCACTAGGGAAATCTTACATAACTTCATTTATTTTTGTATTCGTTGCCTGAGATGAACATCTATAATGCAGGGCATTTTCAAAGCACCTAGCCAAAGATACCAAAAACACATACATTTGGTGCCGGGGCATTTGCTAATGTCCTGTTTCTATCCTGGGGATAGTATCGTATCAGAGCCTAAGACTGAAAGGGCTAAGTTCCTAGAGTAGAGAGTTTGAATGATGAAGATGTTTTGTAAAAGAATTTAAAGAAATTATACAACATAAAGTAAAAGAAAAAAAATCAACCCATAATCAAACTCACCTTGAAATTCCAATATGTTAACCCAGACAGAAATAATACACCTTGGAAGAAACGATCAGTGATTGCGCTGGATGTCATCTTCGCATGCTGAGGTCGCCATATTTTCTAGCTCAAGGTCACTGTTAAATATTGGTCAATATTCAAAACCACAGGTGCTCTCAGGATGGGGACATTATGGGAGAGAGTGAGATTCTATCACATTTCCCAGCTCTCAGGTTGAGAGATGTCCTATTGATTCAAAGCTAGCATGCCCCATCCACATGCTTCCTATGTGTTAAACACATCGTATGTGTGCGATGCACGGTGGTGTGCACATGGTCTTCTCTTTGAGGGTAGAAAGGGAGCAGCTCTCTTAGCCCCTACTAGGAGAACCCCACGGAGGGGTCGGCTCGGGAGACCCGCCCAGATTCAGCGGCCAAAGATCCAGCCATCCCCAGCACCGTCCCCACCTCAAGCTCCTCTTTGGGCTCTAAAATTGTGATGTGCGCCTATTTCCAGGGGTCAGCAAGCATAAACTAAACTCTCTTGGAGACTATCAGAACACCCAACCACTTCTGTCACAGAGAAGGTGACTCATGGCCGTTGGGATGGAATTTCAGAAAGACACCCTCAGCTTCAAAAGGGCGACATTACTTTTTCCTCTCCTGGCTTAAATTTAAACAAAGAAAAAGCCATCCTGTGTAGGTTTTCCTGGCAGTGGGCCCGCCACTGTTTATCAAGCCGGGGCAAATCCAATTAGCTTGTGGCCTACCTCCCAACCTTATTAACCTGCTCAGCTGTGAGAGACTCAACGGTCGCTGCCAATATCTCATTTCTCCAGCGGCTGATAAGATCAGCTGAAGATATTCAATGGGTTTCCTTTCACTTCGGCCCCAGCTCCTCGTCCCGGCCACCGGCATCTCAGCCATAGTGGCTGGATCTTATTTTCCTACATGAAATAGGATGGCAACGCCAAGGCCCCTGTGGCGTGCTGGAACAAACGCGGCCGGGCCGCAGCTGACAGGCCCGCCTGATTGCCCTTATCGCCGCTGGCCCACAAAGGCCGGCCAGCCCGGGTGATTAGCATTCCTCGGTGCGCAGCATCGGGCCTATTTCTGTCACCCAGACAGATTGAGCCTTTCACTCAGGCTCGCGAATGAGTGACACATGGCCCGACCGGGAGGACAACATTGTTATTTGAGTTAAGAAATCAATTTGTATCAAATGTACACTGTAATTTATTTGTTGGCTTTGAAGGGAACGGAGCTGAGATAAATGGGAACGGGCTGCTTTCTTCGCCCCCTCTGCCGAGCTGATAAAGTTCTTGTGAAGCTCCAGATAGCTCCAGTCAGAGCCAAAGTGACAAACATGTTTAAAGTTGCACAGTGATCTTTAAATCTCAAAAAGAACACCTTGTCGGACATGATAGAACATTTTTTACCTTTTCCCTCTATCTGTCAGAAAGCTGCTGTGACACATTGCTTTAGTATTTTTGCTGACATTTTCTTTATCAAGCACATCTGTTTGTGGTCGAAAGATGCTTATTCCTATTTTCTTCAATCTACAGCAGGCTAAGAAACTGCCAAAAGGAGGGGAGACGATGAGCCGTTGGGTCCCAGCATCACACTGACGTACTGAGGTGGCTGCCTTGGGTTTGTTTTAGATGTTGGCTGGGTTTTAACATCACGTGGCTAGGCTCTTCTTTGTCAGCATCCTAGCCTTCTTCTTCCACTTCATCCTCTTTCTCTTCTTCTTTCTCACATTTGTCTCTGTCTTCATTTTCACTTCATCTCCATCTCCGCCTTCATGTCCATAAATAATTTTTTAAAAATTTTCATTCCTTTTGTCTTCGAAGAATGTTTGTTATCATCTGTATGCTCATCCTTATCCTGAAATTACAGGAATAATGGCTGGGCCCCGTTCCAGCTGCATGTTCCGTTCTGGGGCATCGTCGCCATTGCAGGTCTGCATGACAAGAAAACATCCAGGCGCCATAGCCAAGGGCAGACTCACTGCTTGACATTTTAGTGCCGTAATCCCCTGGTTTATCTCTTTTCTCTTTCTTTTTAAAAAAGTAACATAAATGTAACATGCTGTGCCAGCTGATCGCATAAAACGCGGATAATTTTTCCACCTGCCTTTTGTGTAGTTTGGGAATCTGCTTCCTCTCACAGCCAGGAGAATGCACCATTTTATGCTCTGTCTCTGACCTCCCATTTGTCCAGGCTTGTCTGTTCTAAATGTCAAGCCAAAGCTCTATGGGAGTTCCATTTATTTGAAGCTGAGGTCAGAGTCATCCTGTGGCACAATGTTACTTATCCAATGCCAGCACCTCCACTGCAGGGACCACTGGCACCAGGGACCAGGACACCCAGTTTCCCTGGACTGAGTTCACTAACCAGGGAACTGCTTTCCTTTCTAGGGAAATGTGTATGTGCTAGCTAATGCCCCGCAGTGGAGTCGACAGCACAAGTAAACGGCCAATTGTGCGTTATTAAAATTTGAGTTTGGACATTCTCTGGGAGTGTGGTATAACTTCAGCCACCTTCCATCAGTCCTTAGTCTCCAGACACTCCTGTCGGCCTTGTGCCCGTTTCTCCTGCAGGCATGGGAAGAACGGGGGCAGGATCAGGGCTGTGGAAGACCTCCTGCTTCAGGGACACCATCCTCGATCTGGAACAGTGAGAATCACGATGTGCTGTTGGGGGAGCAGCATGAAGGCAGGACCGCCACACGGGGCCAGGTGGTCAGGGGGCTGCTCAGCCACTCCCCTCCCTCTCTCTCCCCTTCCTGAAGCTACCCCACCCCGCAGCGCTTCCCCCACCTCCTGTCTGAGCCAGTTCCCCTACAAAGCTTCCCCTTTCCTGCTCCACCCAAGCACACTCACCCTTGACTTACAATCTTGACTCGTCTTCGTGTGCTAGTGTCCAGATTGCCCATTTTCCAGGCTAAAATGTGTGTTCCCAAACACTGCACACTATCACTGCCTACAAATAATTAACCTTCAAAAAGTGGCAGAACTTACTCTCCAGAAAATATGCAAGAGGCAGAAAATAGTTCGAAAGTAAGTGGAGAAGCAGGCCAGGCCACTCACTGGATAGTGCTGTTTCTCAGGCCCAACCCAGCACCTGTGGACTGTTTTGTTTTGTTTTGCTGACAGCTTTACTGAGATATAATTCACATACCACCAAACTGACTCTCAAAGTGTTCAACGCAATGGCTTTCAGCATAGTCACAGGGCTGTGCAACCATCGCCACAGTGGGTTTCAGAACATTGTTATCATCTCAAAAAGGAACCCTGAAACCTTATCTCTCCCCACTACCCCTTCATTGGCCTCTGTCCACAGCCCTAGGCAACCATTGATCTTTCTGTCTCTATGAATTTTCCTGTTCTGGACCTTTCGTCTACGTGGAATCATATAACGTGGTCTCTTTGGCTGGCTTGTTTCACTGGCATCATGTTTTTAAGGTTCATCCAGGTTGTGGCCTATGTCAGGACTTCGTTCCTTTTTGGATTTGAGTGCTATCCATTGTATGGATACACCCCTTCATTCCACTTGTCTGTTCATCAGTTGATGGGCATTTTTGAGGAAGATTAGTTCTGAGCTAACTGCTGCCAATCCTCCTCTTTTTGCTGAGGAAGACGGGCCCTGAGCTAACATCTGTGCCCATCTTCCTCTACTTTATATGTGGGATGCCTGCCACAGCATGGTTTACCAGGTGATGCCATGTCCGCACCCGGGATCCGAACAGGCAAACCCTGGGCCGCCAAAGCAGAACGTTGGCATTTAACTGCTGCACCACCGGGCTGGCCCCAATGGGCATTAACTTGGTTCCAGATTTTGTCCATGATGGGTAAGGCTGCTATAAACACTCACGGGCAGGTTTCTGAATGGACGTGTTTTCATTTCTCTTGAGTGGATCTCCAGAAGCGAAATTTCAAGGTCATATGGTATGTCCATGTTTCCCTTTTGAGAAACTGCCAGACTGTGTTCTCAGGTAGCCACATCTATATACTGTTTTTATACACAATTCAAACAAACTCCATGAACTTGTTTCCAGTGAACGGAAGCAGCAAATTAAAAGTAACGCCAGGAACATTGTTGTGGAAAGGAGCAATGAAGCTGAGGAATCACTGCTTAAGAGTGATGAAAAGGACAGAAAAAACAAGAAGGCAGTGTAAAAACTAAAACAAAAGAACAAGTACAGTCCTCGATGTGAGCTGAGCAATCTCCATCTCTATCTAGAGTCCAGACAGTCACCGTAGAATTGATACTTGAACTGTTTCCTGCCATTATAAGGAAACCACAAACTGCACTCTATGCATCCAGCATAAGAAATCATCCAAGGGCATAATGTTCTGTTAAATATGACACGAAGCTACAGTGTGATTACAATATAAGCACTATGTATGTGAAAAATCCATTCAGGTGACGCGTTGTCTTTCCAGATGTCAGTAAACAATTGTGATATTCTGGAACGTCCATTTGTACCTGCTGCAATCCACAGGGCATTTGCACATTCCATTTGGGGACTCTGGTGATGCCGTGATGACCTTGCTAAGGGTGATGACAGACAGGGTAACTTCCTTACCAAGAGGAAGAAGAGGTCTTTACAAGATTGCTGAGGTTTCTTAAATATGGAGTAGCTTCTTCAAAACGTTGCTTTGATTATCTGAGTGCTAAAGAGTAAGCACAGGAGAAAATGTTCTCATTTTAAAGACTATTCAATTAGCTTTACTCATTTTTTTAATTTATGCCAGGTGAGGTTATAAATTAAATTTCTGGATTTTTAAAAATTATTTCTAAACTTTTAAGAGATTCTGTTTATTTTCTGTCTGTATGGTTGAAGGATCATTTTTTCAGTACACGTGTATCTATAAACAATATTAATGAGGGAAAGAGGCTATCCCGGCACTTTAAATGTTAATATTATAGGGATTACCAAGTAGTATTTAGACTGGAGAGCAAATTTAAGCGTGAATGCCTCCATGACCGAATCAGATGAACATTCGTGGCCTTGGAACTATAGACCCATGATTGGTTCAGTTAAGTTCGCTCTTCAGATTAGGCTGCTTTTTTATTTGATGTGACGAAGTAAAATTTTATGATAACTCCATGATGTGATGAATGTAAAAAACATACACACGCATTTGGCCCAGTTTATTATAAAATGTGATTAAAAAAAAAACCACTTCCCCGGTGGCCCCCAGTCAGGACTCAGCCAAAAGGGCAGCTCATGCATGTGCTGGAGAATAGTCTTTTGAGAAGCGAAAACTCTCAACTGCCCTTGTGCCCCAGATCTGGCTCATAGATGCCATTTCTGAGCCTGACCTCACCTCGGGTTCCCGTCACCTGGACTGGTGTCTCCTTACAGCAAAAAAAAAAAATGCCCATTTCTCTTCTGGGAAGCACAGAGACCACAGGATGTCAACGCACCAAAAACGCAAAGCTTGTGTCTCCTCCCACGCCAACCACACCCACCCTGTGCCTTCTGCGATGGCCCCAAGGGGCTCCTATCCTGACACAGTATCCGTCTTCTGTGTTAACCATGTTCTGCTCAGAGAGCAATGAATGACCAAACTTTTTTGTACTTCCTTGGGAGAATAATGGCTGTACTTTTTCAAATGTAATGGAGAATCAGTGGGTCTTTGAGGTACTGTTATTATTTTTCATTAACAAAAAACAATATTATTATTTCCATCTTGGAAAATTCATCCAATGTTTATTGGACTGGGGTTTGGGTCCTTTGAAACCAGACCAAGGAAGCTGGCATACATCTTCAAGCAGAGTGCTTCCTAACCAGGAATAATGGTGTGATAATCTTGAGTTATGAAATGTGTATTTAAATGCAGTTTTATTACTTTCATGTACATTGCATATTACTAAGCAAGATATAAATCTGTATTACTATTAGGAGGTGAGTTAATGAAAAAAATACAGTATCACATAATGTATTATAATTATAAAAACCCGGTAGCATATGGAAGTTAATTGCTAGGCCCAAAGCTGAAATCATGCAAAGACATTCTAAGTTTATTGATTGCATGTTTCAAGACTGAATTGCTTTTAGCTTAAATTTGTGGTGTTCCTCATTGGTATCCAGACCATTCCCAGACGTTTTTAGGAGATATATAAATTTCGCTCAAAATCACATGTGCTAGGGAGGTGACAGAAAAATCTGAATGAGTAGAGTTCAAGTTTTTGTTCAAACTATATTCCAAAAATAGAATGAGCCACCAAGGCAATTATATGGAGATAGGTAATATATAATACGGGAGCGCCACAGATGGAATTAAAAGTGGAAGGAACATTGAAAATGCGCACTTATTAAGATCCTAGAACAGTTTCTAGTATTTGCTATTTTAAAAAAAAGTTAATTAAAGGGTTTACGTTTCATCATGCATGGTAAAGAACAGACAGGCATTATTATAATATGAAATGCTTCATTCTCCAGCAGGGTTTAATTTAGAGCAGCAACAAAGAGGAAACAGTGAGAAATGTAGTGGGTGAGATGCTGCAGGCACGTGGCTTGGGCTCCAGAGTCCTGTAGGAACTGTTTGGAGGGGGCCAGGCAAGCCCAGCGCTGCCCTGGGAGTCATGTTTTTTCTGAAATTGTTTCAGGCTGAAGTGTTTATGGGAGACTGTCCGCAGGTTATATACGCACCTTTGAGCACCTAGTGGAGATGCACAGCCCTGATCACGGCTGGCCAGGTGGATATCAGAGCGCTGTGCGGACCCGAAGTGGCCTCTGAAGTCACCAGCCCGGCCTCGTGGATGCCAGCAACAGCAAAGACAGTCTGCAGTCCAACCCAGAAACCTGCGTCCCGTACGTCTAGCCTACTGTTATTTCCTCTCATGCATCTGCCTGCAAGTTCAGAAGATGCTCCAGAAAAAGAAAAACAAAAGACTTTTCTTTATGAAAATCATTTGTTATAAAGAATTTCACAAAAAGTGAACAGAGAATGGGAGTGGTGGGAGGTGAATCGATCGGTAGTAACTGAAGAGAATCCATGTCTGTCTAAGGTGAGCCCTCTGGCCTGGGTTCTCAGGCGGGAAACCTCACCCAGCAGGATGGCAGCAGCTCCAGTGCTGATCTGCAGCGTGTTACGGATGCTGCTCCTGCAGAAAAGCTACCTGGTAACTGAGAGACCTCCAACCACACCCTTCTCTCCGCCCTGCCCCAATGGTTTAATGGGATTCTACTGTGTTATTGAATCATATTTATGGACATTCCATCAATTCATCTTACATCTACTATACTTCACGTTATCTTTCTCTCGCTTTAGAGCACACTCCTTGGAGGCAGGAGAATAGATCTTATTTACTATCTTATACTCAATATGCTTTATAACTCCCTTACCAGAGTAGGTACCAACACATGGAGAGAGGGAAGGATAGAAGGATGGCAGGAAGGAAGGAGGGGAAGAGAGAAGGAGGAAAGAAAGATAAGCCTATAAAAGACCAGAAACTGGATATCTTCAATAAAAACAACTGGATGTTTTAGCAGTCTTAATCACACTTCTTTCAAAATATTATGGAAATGTAATAGATTCTATTAATATTTATATCTTCTATTACCTTCTCAAAAGTCTCCTGGTAGAAGTTTAAAAATATCAGCTCCCATATCTTATTTATATAGCTTTTTTTTCAAAAACTCAAAATAATCGTGTCCATATTTTGAAGTATTCCATCCATTATGGTGTGCTTGTCATAAGGACATATATTTCCAAACTGGATCTATATGGACGTCTATTATTTTAATGTGCTAGTCCTTACGGTTTTTGGACACACGGTTTTCATCCAATGACCTATTTACGCTACATTTTATTCTATTTTTGTTTTAATAAAAATGGATTTACGTGAAATATGTGTATGCCAGGTGTGGATCAGCACGAATATTTGTTTGGGATTAGATATAACCAGCACATCCTGCTCTACACATCTTGGTGGTGTGATGAGGTCACGTGCTTTCACTGGAAAATTAAACAGCGCTGAGTTTCAGGCTCACTTTAATGGGGAAGTCATTTGTCTCCTGAGCTACCACCCTAGCGATCCCTGGGGCCATTCGGAGTGATAACACCACCCAATGAGGCACCTTTCAAAGCCCTGTAGGGTGCTGGGGGCACTCTTAAATGTCTGACTTTGCCTCACAAGACAGTTGTAAGGTTGAAATGAAAGAAAGTAAAGCGCAAGTCACCAAAGCTGCGTCTGTTAATACAGCACAGCCCTTCCTGCCTAAAACAACCCTACACCCAAGACCAGGTGCACGACCCAGGCAGGTACACGTCTTCATGCCCATCCCTTGTGCTCATCTCTTGGAAACATCCACTCTTCAGCACAGGACCAGTCCAGGACACCTCTCTGGACATTACAATGCACTCTACACAGCTGTCTACAGAGTCATTGTTACTGCTTACGAAGGACGAAAACCACACCTTCTAAAGTCTAATCTAGTCTGGTCAAGTAGGCACAACTAGTCAAAATGACTAGGGCACTGCTCTAGCAGCCATCTGCATTTCTTGACGACTGCCCAGCATCTTTGGGGTAACCACCTTATATTTGGGGATTTTCTCACATTATGCATTTACCTCCATAAACTGAAGATAGGAACTTGCTTTCCCAAACTCTCTTGCAACTAGGATGCTGCCGTATTATAGGTGCTCCCCAATTAGATGCTCCATGGAGGCTGCAGTTTTGAAGGGAGCTGTGTGAGGGAGTAGGACCCCAGTGGGGCCCAGCTTTGGGGAGGTGGTAGGGGAGGTTGTCCACCATTTAGAGTGTGGCAGTGGTGGGGGTTCTGGGGCCAGTGGCCAGCGCTGTTGGTGAGAGTTCCATCCAGGTTCAGCAGCAGTAGGTAGCCTGGGCTCCCCAGAAGTCTGTAGGATGCCTAATAGTCTTGAATAAATGCTCTTCCCGATTAGGATCGTTGGAGTGGATTCTGTTGTTTACAATGAATTATAATGTGTAAGAAGAAACTGGAACCAGCTGAGAGGTTTAGGATTCGGCATAATTTCAATCATCTGAGACCTCTCATATATCCCTTTCCAACACCCAGGGTCCCCTTCCTTCTTGGTCAAACTTTCACACAAGATCCCTGGAGAGTCTGTGAATTCGACTAGCCTTGTCATTTGTCAACCACAGCTTCAAACTCTGAGCTTGGTTTTGTATTACTCAGCCTTGATGCCGAGTGAGAACAAGGGGCCTATTAGCACAGACATGGAAAGTCCCTTGTTCTCTGATGGAGCTTTGAGCCACAGACTTCAGACTCTGAGATCATGACTCCTTTAAGCTCCCAACACAGCCCTAAGTGGCCAGCCCACTCCCCAAGCCCTCATACCTGCCATACCGTTCTGTGACATAGCCACTTGGTGTCCCCAGACCTTGCCTTCTGTAGTCAGCTCACTTCAGAGACCGCAAGTGTCATTTAACTAGACCTTTCATTACTGAAGGCCATAAGTTGCTGAGTCCCATCCCCTAATAGCATCAGTCTTCAATGACTTCAAGACCCCCAGGACAACACGAGAAGCAAATTCCCCTTTCCTCAATGACCAATGACCTGCAAAACAAGCCATGTGCACCTGAATTAAGGTTCTTAGACAGAAAAATATAATGCACTCTAGCCAGTTGGAGCAGAAAAGGAATTTTTTAAACGAGATTAGGATGTCCACAGGAACAACTCTGACACAAACCAGCATCGTGCTGGTCATTCTGACCACATGTGCCCTCAGGCAAAGGCCTTGGAGACCCGGTCCAAACATAAATCCTTTATTCAAGGAGCAGGACATTAGACGTTAGACCCAGGCTGGTCTTTTGTGCTGAGTTTAGCCAGTTAACTCGGTGAATACAACAGAAGGAAAGGAATAAAAAGGTCATATTCTAGACAACCTTTCCTTTTAGGGAGGCCCAATGCCAGCACTCCTTTCTCTGGGGAGTAAGTCTTCCGAAAACTGAGACGAGGAATCTTGAAAGGCCAGAACAGAATCAACCTGTGCTTCCTGCGTGGAAGGAGGATGCTGCAAAGGCGGGGAAATTGCTAAAATCTAAAGGAAGTGGCTTCACCTCCTAATTTTTCCCGGGTAGCCCAACTCTTTCCAAGTTACAATGCCAATTAAAGTCTCCCTAACACATGCGAAGATAAACTTTGCAAGTTTGAGTGGGAAAACTTTGAAGCTTGGAGTCGCATCTGCAGACACGCTGCATGCAGGGGATCCTGAGATGCCCTCTGTTCTTCTTCCGGAAGGATGCAGCAAAGCTGCTGTTTTCTTTCAAAATTTCCCTGTCAGCTCCCGTCCGTTGAAGGAGCTTGTGTTTTCTTTCCTTTGCGATTCCCTCTCACTCTTCTGAGCTGTCTCTTAAAAAGAAACATGTTGTCTTTATTACAATCTCCACAAGCAGAGTTTGGCTTTCCTTCCTATTTATTTATTTTTTGTACATCAGGTCACAAGGGATTGACCTCGCATTCTGACCCTTTCTACTAGGTTTTCTTTGAGCTTTTCTTGGCCAAGAGGCAACACAAAAAAGACTGTCTTAAAAATTTGTTCACATCCATTTATGAAAGGGAAGGATAAAAACATTGAGGAACTGCTGCCCGTCATCGGAAGCCGTGCAATTTCACCTGTTTTCAATCTGCAGTCTTTGTCACCGACTCAGAAGCTGGAGATCTAATGACTCTTCCAGGGCCTTGCTCATAAACAAAGAGACGCGTCTCGGGCTCCAGCTTTCTTCTTTCATAGAGACTTTCCTCTTCACACTTAAAACAGAAATGCATTTTCTCTGAGAAAGCGCTGACAGCAAAACTTGCTTTCTCAAGGCAGGAAAGTTGCTTGCCCCCAGGCTGTGAGCAGCAAAGCACACAGGGCCCGTGGCTGAGCCGCCCGGGCTGGCTTTCATTGCTTCCACAGTTCCCTGCATTTAAAAACAGCCCTGCCAGCCCCCGGGAAGAGGAGTGGGCAGCACGCTCCGTGGGATGGAACTTCAAAACAGTGCTGTTAACACGGAGACAAAGTTCTCTCTGCACCCCGTGGGGGTCCTCGCAGGTGTTTGTAACACAATAAAGCCACCACACATCAGACTCTACCATCCACGCTTCTCTACCTGGAAAAAAAAAAATCTAAGTCAAAGAAAGACAAAAGGATATTATACAGTTTTGTCATATTGAATTATATTATTAATAGACATCACTGCAGATAAAATTACATTCTTTTATAGTATATAGCATCAAAATCTTGATTAACGCAACAACCTGGTTTGGAGTCTGTTTTCTTCAATGTGAGGCCTTGATTGTAAGCCAGCAATGAAATTGATCTTTATTTTGATGGATCTCATTTAACGCCTGGGAACCAGCTCAGCTTGGATCAGGGACTTTTCCTCCTCAGATCAAGACATGATGCAAGATTTAAACAAAATAGAGTTTAATTGTTGTTGTTTAAGCATAAGTGTGTGAAGCACAAATTTCCTCGTAAAGGAATATTTATGGACCTGCTGCTCTTCTCACTTCCTTTCATTTTCATTCGTCCCTGGCATATGGGGATTGGATAAACTCATCTGCACGTAAATGTAGGATATACAAATGACATGAAAAAAGACATTGTTAAGAAACTAGCCACTTGGGACTTTACAGAGCATGGATTAGCCTAAGAAGTTTTGAAATGGATAGTGCAATGCGTAGGCGGGAGGACAGAAGCGCCAGGTAAGGGAGTCGCCTGGGAAACAGGGATCCCCCCATACCGCCCTGTGCTGGGCTGTGAGGTGGAGGAGAGCCTCTGGGATTTGAGGTTCTTTGTTGCAGCAGCAAACTCACTCTCACACAGACTCACTTCTTGGGGCAGAGACCTACAACATTCTGACTGTAGGGAGGGCTATGGGCAGCATTGTCCCCCCACCACATGTCCTCCGAAAACCAGGTCTGTTTGGGACCAGCCAGAGGAGAAACAGGCTTCTCTCCAGGGCATCCCAACAGCAGCCTTCAGAAGGACACATGTTGACCTGGGCTGTCCCAGAGTGATGGGCTGCTTGTCAAGCACCTGGAGGCTGGTTGGGTGGCTTGATCCTTATGAGGAACAGCCACCAGGCTGTGCATGCATAGCGGCCATGCCAAACAGTCAAGAACCAAAGCTCCCCTTGAATATACTCACCAGTCTCCTTAAAACCATAGCTACGAGGCACATACACTTGAATTTGTCCTGTCTTGTTCCATAATGCAGACATCAGTATCATGTCACGTGACGGCTCTACCCAAGGAAAGGGAAGGAATTATTCACATGGGTTGGGGTTAGGATTGAACAGAGCATTTTATGCCCTACATAATTATAGGGTGGACTTTTCACTCTCAGTACAATTTTATCAAACTTTAAAGTTGTTAATATTTATTTATCCATTTTTTAAAAAAATTCTAAAACTGAATCTTTGCAGTAAAAAAATTCCAAAACAAATATAGAGAGAAATGGACTCTGTATAAAAATACAGAGAGAAAAGTCAATCCATGTTTGGAACTAACTTCATAGGAGGCAAACCCACCCCTTCTGCTGTAATTAGCACTTAAGTTTTTCATTGAGAGTTTTCTCTATTCTAAAGGGTAAAAATCATAAGAGAGCCTATCTCCTCTCTCTTGAACAAACAAAAGGGATTTGTCTCTTGTTGAATATACATATATTACAGATGAGGAAACCAAGGGCCAGAGAAATTAACTAGCTGAACAACAGTTCCCCTGAAAGGAAGGGGCTCAGCGGTCATTTGGGAACAGGTCTGAGTGACCGCAGCCCACTACCATCTTCTGGGGATATTCGAGATGGAAAAGATCCAACACGGTCTCATTTTCCAAATTTTAAAAAAGTGATTTAGTATTTTGTATTTGCAGTTCAAAATGGAGTAGAATCTCAGGGTCTAAGATTATGTAAAATATGATGAAATAGTCCTCCTTGTGTCAAATGTGGAAAGGCTCCCTTTTATTTCCTTATTTTTCCCGATATAGGAAATAGGTTGGGCTAACAGATGAGGTTGAGAAGCTAGAGCAGTAAGGGATGAGAAGGGATAGAAAAGACACAAATACTTGCATTTTATTCTCTTTTACTGAAGCCTGATATAGTGACTATACATATATATATCTCTCTTCATGTAACGGCATAGGTACTCTAGATGTATAAAAAACCTTACCGAAAATAGCAAGCAATATGTACCTAATGATTAGGGTTGATGACTTCAGGTCTTGCGCTGCCTTTCACGTGGATTTTCTGGATTCTGTTGCCCACTTCCCAACGTGTCCCTGCCTCCAAGCATCTCCATCTTGAGGCCTCGCCCCAGTATTCACTCAAAGCTGAACTGCAGAGTTATCCAGGTTGTTCTTCACGCCCCTCTTCTGCTCCATCGGCAAGTCTTCTGTTGTCTGCTTCCTACATTGGCCTCAATTGTTAGGACCAGGAATTACATAACTGTGTCAAGGTATGGATCCTGGACTGTGCACTGGGTGACCACAAGGCCCGTAAGGATGGCCTTACAAGGTCTTAGAAGATGTGTGGTTAATGTTGGGAACAAGAGGGTGTATTAAGATCATCGTGTGTCTTGGGAGGCTCCTTGCAAAATTAAATAAATGAATGAAATGTTAAAATTTCTTGGTGTAATTTTGACAAATATTTTGAAATCCATATTATATATCAAAACAAAATTTATTTAACACTATCCAACATTATATGGCAGGTATTTGTTACTTTCTGCATTTCGTAGGTCGGAATTTGGAGCTCTGGTGGGCCAAAGGAGCTACAAGGGCATGTCCCATGTGGTGTTGGAAGAGAACAGAGCTGGTGAAAATCAATGTACAGTGAAGTTCTCGTGACCCTCTCCTGCTAAGTCTGCCACGTTCTGTAAGTCTCTAAAAGCACTCGTAAAATCGAGTCTCTGTACTCTCAAGCCATCTACTTACAGAGGTATCTTCAGGCATTAAATTGTTTTTAGGTTGTATAACTTGAGACTCAACCTTTCTTCCGTGGATATTTTCCATGTCATATGCTGAAAACTATAATAAGTCAGTAAATTAATGACCCAAACAAAAGATATTTAATTTCTTTGATCAAACATGATGTGAACTTTGATCTCACCACAGAACGTTTTCTGCTGTGGTTTTGTTCCATTTCTTGCTTTTATAAGTTTCACTGTATTCACTCTTACTTTGCAAAGCATCTTGTCTGGTTCACACTGTAAGAATTGTGGCAGAACTGTTTTGGTTCCCAACATATCAAGGCTTGGCATAAACAATTTGTCCAGAAGAAGCCTAATTATGTCTGGCTTGGGCTGCCATGTTAAGTAGGAACAATCGCGGACTGAGAAGGACTCCTCTCCTGGCACTTATGCAGCCCGTGGAGCGTGATGGGCCTGCTGAGTCTGTTTCTATTAGCGCTGTGTGGTTTGCATAAAGATGCTTCGACTCGCTTCCCTTCTCTTCCAGCTTCCCAAGCTGGCAGCTCCCGCGCCCTTGCCCTGTCCTGTTGGCATCACCCAGGCACCCGGCAGCAAGCCTGCTCCCTGAATACAGAACTGACCCCAGACTTTCTTCCAGCCAAGACAGGCTGACACTTCCAAAGGGCGCATTTTGATGCTTAGTGAGTGTGAGTGTTTTTGGGTGCACAAGCCTCCTTTGGCAGACCTGTACATAGAGCCAATGCAAAACATAAATTCAGAAATAAGGTAGTTCAACACTGTCAGCATTGTAAAATCTGTGAAATGCTGATTTGTAATTGGAAGTAACCATTACAAAATCCTAAAACAATCTACAAGTACAATAGAAACATTCAAGTAGAAAATAATAGCAAATGTGTACACGCAAAGACATGCTGAAAAAGAATGGCCATCGTGTTTCTGTTAATAAGTGAGGAGGGGAAGCAGAAGATAAACTGTAGGTCTAGGAACGAAATCACCTGAAAGAAAAACGACAAATGGATTGGTTTTCAGAAAAACTTCGTGGCTTATCTGATAGTGAAGAAATTAATTTTTAATAGTATAATTTCAAAATAAAAAACAACTATCATTTACGACATCATGAACATATGTCTTAGAGAAATGCTATTTATTTACCCAGAAGTAAAGATAACATTAAAATTACAAAAAATACACTTGCTTGTTTACCCACTCGTTTATTTAATAAAGACTTATGTGTCACTGAGTTAAATTCTTGGCAATTCTCTACCGGATGTCCAACAAGCTCACCTTTGTTATTGAAGTTAAGCTTTTTGGTTTTTTTCAGCTCCCTGTATTCTGAATCTTACAACCAGAAATGAGATAACCAAGAAAAATCCTACTAAACATTTCTTAAAAACTGACTTTTAGTTTCTGGAAATTGGATAATTCCCTAATTATCTAAATTAAAAATAAATTTTCTGCTAAGGATTCAAATGCAAATTATGAAACATACAAATTATGAAACAAACCAATATTTTGAAGGTCAAGTATTTAATCAAATATTTAGTCTATATTAAAAAACAAAAAGCTTTGACTGATTTTAGTCAGTGGGAGGCTGCTTTGGCATCACTTTCGACTCTGAAGATGCTGAAGGGGGTTGGCAAAGGAGGAACTCGAGGGAAGCCCTGGACAGAGGGCTCCTCGGGTGGTCCCACCCCTCACTGCCTCCGCCTCACCCACAACCAGAGCCCCTCCATCAAGCTCTGGGATCTGGACCTATGAGTTTCCTGGGGCTGCTGTAACACATTACCTTACACTGGTGGCTTAAACAACAGAAACTTACTCTCTCATAGTTCTGCAGCCCGCAGTCCAAGATCGGGGTATCAGCAGGGCTGCGCTCCCTCCAGAACCTCTGGGGAGGACTCTTTGCCCCTTCCAGCTTCTGGTGGCTCCTGGTGCTCCTTGGCTTGGGGCCACGTCACTCCAATTGCTACCTCTGTCCTCACACAGCCTTCTCTTCTCCGTCTGTCTTTTCTGCATATCTCTTTTAAGGACACTCGTCACTGGAGTAGGGTCCACCCAGATAATCCAGGATGATCTCCCTAACTTAAAACCATTAAATTAATTCCATCTGGAAAGACCCTTTTTCCACATAAGGTCAATTTACAGTACCAGGTATTTAGGACGTCAACATATCCTTTTGGGGCCACCATTCAGCCCACTGCACTAGGCAAGTCACCTTCCCACTTCACTCCCACATGTCTTTCTCTGTTATGCTCTCCCCACAACATACCTGTGGCAAGAAATGTCTACAAAGTTATTACTAAAATCTGAGAATTTCTGAGTATGATCGATTTCAGGTGGAAGGATGACTTGCGTTCGCCCAGCACTAATGGGCACTGAGCTGGCCTCTCAGGATCACTCTCAGAAACAAGGCCACCAAAGAACTAACCACCATTCCATCAGACTCGATGCTCCCTTTGCTTCCACGTGGCCTTATTCAACGATTCCACAGCCTCCACTTGTTATCCGTCATCACTGCCCACCAAACGATCCTTTTATTGGCAGCTGGACCAGGGCATGCTTCTGAAAAGTCACATTGGATGGCTTCTTCTTTCAGCTTCCACAACTGCCCTGCCTTTCTTCCTCATAGGACCATTCTCCAAAACCACCACTATTCGGCTTTTTAAACCAGTTTTTTGTCCTGCAATCCATTTGTCTATGTACAACCCCTCCCCCCAATTGGGCAGCCCATCCCCAGGGGGATCACAGGGCCCTGAGTCCTTTCTGCCTATAGACACCCAGGCACCAGCCCTCTCCGGGCACGCATATCAGAAACACCCGGAGATGAAAATCTTGCAACGTTTAAATTATGCTGCTTGCCCCCACGGGTGCCTGCCAGCACCGTCCTATCTTTCAATCCAGGGCTACTTTTGGAGGAAAGAGTGTTTCACCACATGACTGAACTTTCCCACGGCCTCCAAAAAGGGTTTTCCTCACCTTTACTAAGCACAGGTAGAAGTTAAATCGAGTTGGTAGTTGCTATTTAATAATTCATCCCACTTAAAATTCAAAGTGCTTTGCTGAGACCTTTCTGGAGCCATGAAGCGCTTCCAGAGGCCTCATGAATATTGAAGTTCTGTGGATCCTGTGAAGGATTTGCTGGTTCATCCAGGCAATCCACTGCTTTTATCATTTCTGTCAATTACTTTTAACCACCACAGAGTACTAGAATTCTCATTGTTCAGAATACCGTCCTTGACCATGAAAATGCTTTTTTAAAGAATTACCTCAAGCCGTAAAATCACATAATTACAGTGGAAGGGGAGGGCCGTTGCTTCATGCACCTTCTCAGCTGTGGGAAGCCTCGGCTACTGCCTGCTGCTGTATAATAGAAACACTTTAATAAAGTTTAATATATTAAAGAGTTAGCACACGGTGGTCTTTTTGAAAGAACGACATTGTACCTGCATTTATATGGAGATTTTTTTTCCATAGGTAATTCTCACTCCAATCAAATTTCATACAGTTTTTAGTTTTTCTTTATTAGTCATGTACAACTTGGTCCCTTCCTAGCTATTACATATTACTTATGTTTCTAGTTCAGTAGTTTCTCTGAGATCCCAGATATGCCCTACAGAAGGAATAATGAAACTAAGTAAAATTTTATTACCAGGGAAAATGCCCATGGCTGTAAAAGTCTTTTTATAGTGGTAATGTTTGGTTTTAATATTTAATAAGCATAAACCACCATAAAGAAACATAACATTATGTTCAATCCCTTGAAGGATGGTGAGACTTGAAATTGTACAGGTGAATTTTTATCTGATGTAACTAAAAAGGGCTTGGATGGACTTCAAACCTAGATCCAGAATCCAGATGTCCTCTAGCTCCAGGGAAACCCAGCTCTTAACGACAAGTTCATCAACTGTGTGTTCTAAAGAAACAGAAAGTCAAGAATTTGCAGGTATGCGGCAGTGACTCACTTTTGTAACATCTGAGGATGAAGTCAGAACATGATTTGTGGATAAAATAAATCTAAACCCCAGGTAAATGGCTTAAGCGTCTCTGAGTTGAATCAGAATAAATGGTTATATTTTCAGAGTTGAATAATTGCTCCTAAAGTTCCTTGAAGAGTGCCAAGTAAGGAGGATGTTACTTGCTGAGATTAATTCCACTCCATGGATTTTTTTAAACGGCCAAAGATTCAGTATTAAACTATTCAGAAAAGAGAGGTCAAAGGTGACTCACTTCTACTTTGAACACATTTCCTTTTCTTGACTTTGACAGCTGTCAAATGACACAGATTTATAGCACTTAATTTCAGATCCCCTAGGGTTCAAGTGTAGGTTGATTTTTTTTCTTTCTTTTGGTCGTGATTTGCGTGGGTCTCCAGCTCCAGTGAGAAACTCTAACGAGACTTACAAATGCTGGGCTGAGGGGTAGGGAGAGGAACAACCTGAAATTAAAAAAAAATATATATGTGTGTCCACTGAAATGAAGTTAATTTTTGGAAAGTTAAAAAATACGAGAAAGGTAGCATTGTAGCTGAAACACAAAACGAGAAGAAAATTTCATTCACCAGTTAAAACTGGACTGCTCAGCAAAGAATGAATGAGATTCTTATGCTTGTTTGGAATTATGTGGGCAAAATAAGAGTAAAGACATTATTTTATTAATTTTGTTATCTAGTTATATCAATCCATGACATGAAAGAAAACGATTAGAAGACCATGGGAGTCTTCCAGGTCTGTTTTTCAGTGTCACTCATCAGACTGGCCCATACATACATGCTGATACTGAATATTCCCTAGGAAGAGACAGCAGAGATGTGGGCTGAGGCTGAGTGGGGTTGAGGTTGCATGCTACCTTTCCCACGCTATAAAGCTTTTTCAGTTTCTGGATCAGAAGTGGTTTGATTGACTGCAATGGCCAGTGTCCATGTAAACTGATTATTAGGAGCTAATATATACAAATCTCATAAGACAATCATAGATGTTAATCACTTGTGAACAGGAACCTATAGCAAATAGTCTTTATAGTATCAGTCCCACAACTAATAACTATAAATCTCGGTCCTTAGGAATGGGCGAATTCACTAACCATCCTCAGTCCAGGCGAGTAAGCATGTTCCCCTTCCAAGGTCAGCCAAAGAGGACCAAGTGAGACTCCCAGAAAGAAGGAAAACCAGGACCAGCACAGTCTGGCTGGTGAGAGAAGGTGTCAGCTGTTGTCATGGGTGGTGGAATGTGCCTGCAGGTGTGTTAAACTGGAATGCTGATTTGTCCAGCGAAACAAAACTAGCCCAGCAAAACAGGAGTGTGGCAAAGCATCATCCAAAACTGCATTATGTCATCATTACCCCTATAACTCTGAGAACACACCAAATTCTGTCCTTTGGAAGCTGGCCCTTAACCGTGCTTAATGTTTTGGAAGTTGTATGAAATTATTTTACTCCAGTCATGTTTGATTGCCATAATTTCAACTCACCTCTGCAGATGGTGAAATGACTTGAATATTTATGTACTTTTTGATGTTTAGTAGCATAAGCAACATTAAGCTAATTTAATTGTTTTAACTGGGTAATGAAATAGTCCATAAAAAGGATTATGGTTTCATATAAAGGCATTACTTTGCATTTCAAACTGCATTTTCCTTACAATTTCCTAGACTTTATTTAAGGCAGTGACCATCAAACTTTAGTGTGGTACGAGGGACCCAAGATGTCTGTTCAAACATCAGTTCCTTCTCCTGAGAATCTTGTTCAAGAGATGAGGCCCCCAATGTTTGATTTTTATCAAAATTCCCAAATAATTTTGATGAAGGTGCTCCATGGACGACACTTGGAGGAATACTGCTCTAAACTATATTTTAGCATTTGTAAATTTTCATGAGGAATGGGCAATAGCATCTGTTTGTATCGACCCCAGCAAAGATCATTTCAGAGTCATTTGAGAATCACCATCGTTGTTCCTTAACCTTCACACAGTACTGGGGACGAGGGCATAGTGGTCAGCACGCTGTGTGCAGAGCCATCTACTTATGGCAGAATCCGAGCATCATCTCTTACCAGCTGAATAAGCTCCAATCACTTTTGATAGCACAGCTTAAAATGTGCCTACTGGTGCACAGTGGGCATGACAAGAGAACCCATGCTATTCGGAGATGAGCATTGAGCAAGCTCTCTATTTGTATAATATATTTAGCCCAGTGCTGGGCACAGAGCACACGGTTAAGGAATATGAGTCATTTTTAATATTATTCACTTTTAATTACCACATTTAACACATTTCAGTAGCTTGTAATGTGTCTTCTTTGATGATGCAAATTGTCCAGGTAAAAGGCAATGTAGACACAATATAAGCTGATACAGTTTAATGAAATTAAGAATTAGTGACCTTATATTTGATCTCAAATTTGCTCCTATGACTTGGTGGAAAGAGCACTGTGTTCTACTGTGAACACTGAATTTACGGTTATTTCCCAAGTCTTTTCTATAGTGCTATTATCAGTAAGAAGTCTTTGGGAAAGCAAATAAAAGAGTGCTTTTCCCCAAGAATCGTTGGGAGGCTTCACTGATACAATGTTACTGAATGCGGCTAGAAAAATAAAAGACATGTTAATCGTAAGGGGCATCACATCTCAACCTTAATCTCACCGTATTGAAGATACCACAGCTAGACTTCCCTAATATCCCAAACGATTTAACTCTGCTGCCATTGTCACAGGTATTTGAATGTCTTCTTGGCCAAAAGAAAACTAAATTTGCTAATTTTAGATATAAGCATAAATATACACCCTCTCTGAGCTTTTGTATAGGCTCCCACTGAACACTAAACAATCATCTGAATCTAAAAATGAAAAAGGAGGGAAGGTTCTTAAAAGACAGACTGAGTAAAAATCATCATTGAAAGATTGACCCTTTGGGACCGAGCTACTCAAAGGATTTGAAATTAAGACTGAAACTGTGTTTAGTTCCTTGCATAATAGGTTGACAAATCAATTTAGTTGTAAACATGTTTATTTGATTCTCAATTAGTTTCATGAATGGATGATAGCAAAAGAAAGAGGGTATATCCATATATTTATCTATATCTAGATAGGTAGATGGATGGATGAATAGATTGATGGATGGATGGATGAATAAATGATAAAATGATAGATGGTTGGATGGATGGATAGACAGATAGATAATTAAGAGTTTGAAGTAATAGTTGAACAGTGACTTCATTTTGTAAAATATAGAATAGAAAAAATAGGTATTTGTTAAATTGTTTGTATTTTCCAAAAAAATAAATAAAACATAGATTCTATCCAAAGTAAAAGGATAAGACAATAGACTGAGATGAAAAAGAAGCTAAATGAACTAAAGAAAAAACTAAGAAATATGAAAATGGAGGAATATAAAATAATGAGCATTATAGTTCTGAATCAACACTGTGGGAAAGAGAATCTGTGCTGTGGATGACATATAAACTTCATATAGCGGGACATATAGTAAGTTTTACGTGTCTCCCATACCTTAACTCGTAGTTAAAGTTCATCTCCATTTTCTGTGTCTGGCGTATCTCATTCAGCATAAAGCCCTCTGGGTTTGTCTATGTGGTTGCAAATAATGGGATTTCCTTCTTTTTCAAAGTGAATAATATTCCATTGTGTATATGTATATATATACCACATTTTCTTCTGTTGTTAGACATTGAGGTTGTTTTCACATCTTGGCTATTATAAATAATGCTGCAATGAACATGTGGGTGCAGACGTCTCTTCAAGATGCTGATTTCATTTCCATGAGATATATTGGGATTGCTGGATCATATGGTAGTTTTATTTTTAATTTTTTTGAGAAACTTTTATATTGTTTTTCATTTTTGCTGTGCCAATTTACATTCCTATTAACAGTGCACAAGCATTCTCTTCTCTATATCCTCATCAACAGTTGTTGTCTTTTGGGTTTTTTGTTTTTTATAACAGCCATCCCAACTGATGATTTGCGTTTCCCTGATAATTAATGATATTGAGCACATTTTCATATACCTGTTGACCATTTGTATGCCTTCTTTGGAGAAATATCACATACTACATGATTCCATTTATACATGGAATCTAAAACTGTCAAACTCACAGAAGTGGAGTGGAATGGTGGGTGCCAGAGGCCGAGGGAATAGGAAATGAGAGATATTAGTCAAATGGTGCAAAATTTCAGTTACGCAAGATGAATAACACCTGGAGATCCAATGTACCATGTAGTGCTGTTGTTAACAATACGGTACTGTGCTAAAAAATTTGCTAAGGTGACAGATCACATGTCAAATGTTCTTATCACAAAAGAAAAATAAATAAATAAATAAGAGTGCAGAAGAGAACTTTTTCAGACAATGGGTAGGTTTATAGCATGGCTTGTGGTGATGGTTTTGTGAGTGTATACTTACTTCCAAACTCATCAAGTTGTACACATTAAACATGTACAGCTTTTCGTATGTCAATCAAATCTCAAGAAAGTGATTTAAAAAATGTTTTAGTAAAATTTACAAAAAGAAATTAGATATCATTTGGTATGTAAACATAATGTCTAGTGCTTGTATATAGAGGACCCTGGCTGAATTTTTTGCATTTGTATATTTCTTTTATATTTGCAAAAATTATGAAATTCTCCCTGATTTAGTGGATTTCATATCCTTTGATGGAAAATTGTAATGAAACAAAATTAAGGATCGAAAAAATAGTTCGTCTATGCTTTAATATCATTTGATATCAAACTAAACAAGATGTCACTTTTAACCAAATTATTGACAGATAATGCATAAATATGTAAGTTAAATTAAAGAACATGTGTACTTGTTAAATGGGAAACATGAAACTGTATCTTTAAATTTTAACCATTACTACAGACTATATGAGAATAAAACAGAATAAAATTTTAATGATATTCTGAACTAAAAAAATTTTTTAAGTAAAATCACTGCTTTGTTATGTAACAGACAAAACGCTTTTTTAAAAGAGAAAATTCCAAAGGGGATTCATCAGACATGTTACTGCAAAAGGAGTTTATGGACCCAAAATGCTTGGGAAGCCCTGCGCTAACAATGTTTTAGTTAGAAACTCAAACCTTTCTCATGTCCACTTAGTGGGCAAATCTCCATTATTCTTCTTGCAACTTGGTTTAGGCAACAGGGATCTTGCTAGAGAAGATATTGGTGGGTCACTAAAATGGAACAAACACCAAGCAGGGGGTGTTTTTGGAAAGACACCTGCCCAGGGCCAGGTGATCCCCCCTCCCCCCGCTGTGATTCGATCCTCGGCTGTGCCTTGTGTGCTGGCTCCAGGGGCTATAAGCGTGCTGTGCCAACCCGTAGATTGAGACTTAAGATATCAAGAAAAATTCTCTCTTTCCAAAATGAAGCCAACCCCTGGCTTTTTGCTGTGGTCTGAAATTTTCCAGCTTTACTTCTGAGAATAGAACGCAAACAAAATTCAATTCCTGAGACAGTAAGTAAATCATAGACAGATTACCACCACTGTCGGGTTGTGGGGACACCCTTGTCAAATGCTGTGCTGGCATCCCTAAGGAAGGATCAGACCGCCTGGACAAGCATGGTGGCAGGTCTGGACAGGGACTCTGAGCGTTAGGAGTTCATGGGGTGACCAGCTGGCGAGATTGTGAGAGGTCTGGATGCAGAGATCAGGCAGAAGAAGAAGAATGGGGAAACTGCAACATTGCCCACGGCCACCTAGTCTAAAATAGGTCCCCAAATTAGGGCTTCCAGGTCAGTAATATTCTGTGTGCCATAAATCAAGCGAAAATTATGCACTAACCTTCTTACTGGAAGTCTTCAGGGAGTAAAGCTTAGAGCTACTCTTCAGATGACAAGTTTTATGATTTAAACATTGGTTACGATTTCACACTTCCAATCATTTTTAGACATTTCAATTGATTACTTTTACTCAATTTCAGTTATTTCAGTTACTCACTTGAGATATTTTGGGAATTCTCTCTTCTCCAGTTTGTTATAAACCAAAGACCAGGGCTTCATGGGGATGTGATCTTCCTGAAATACTTTGTTCCTAGTATGCAATCTTTTTGAAGAGGACATCACCCATCCTGTCACCTATTGTCTTTCATTGCTAGAACTTTGTCATATTTGGACAACAGGATTTATTTTGGTGAATGTCCCCTTGTCCACCAATGTGTTGGCTTTTATCTGAGCACAGACTGGCATACGAGGGTAACCCACGTGGGGCTGTGGGCTAAAGTCAACTCCCACACTGCTTTACATTTTAAACCTCATGAGGAAATGTTCAACTTTCACTCATGACTGATCATTGTAAAATTTTTACGGACGTCTCTCAAAATGGCCCCACATTGCTCATATACAATTTATGTTTACACATGTGTGCTGATTAATCTATTTTTAAAACAAAGGTCATCCTGACCTTGACAGGTAGGTGTAGGACTTGAGGTTGTCTTAAGCCACAGATCCAAATCCAAGATCCCCGAGGTGCTCGGGGCAGAGAGGATACGTGGCGCACCCTCTCACTTCTTCTCCCAGATAACGGAGCATTAATAAGGTGTGGACCAGTTGCCAGTTTATCAGTCTCAGGTCCATGTCCACCCTCCATTGTCTGCTTGGTCACAATGGAGTGGGACCCTGCAAATACTTCTCATTTTCCATTTGGCACAATGGTAAACTTTATCAGTAGACGGTGCTGGAAGGACATTGCAGGAGGAAGGGGCTTATCTTCCTTCTTCTGAGGATTCTCTCTCTGCATGTCCCTGCAGCAGGCACAACCTCTGTAGCACCAGGCTCTTGCTGTGTGTCATGCCAGCTTTATGTGGCACACCCCATGGGCAGTCAGGAGTTATAAGACACAGGACTTCCTTGCAGATGGATCCCTATGACCTCCAAAGAGTGAACTCCTACTGAGTCCCCCTAAACATCCAACTGAGAACACACTGCCTCCATCTGTTGAGCTGCAGCCACACTTTATCCTACCGGGGCTGCATCTTGACCCAGGGAGAGGTCTTACAGATTGGCCCCTTTTCCAGTGCTCTATTTCTAGTCCTAGAGCTGGGGTGGCTCCCTGCATCTTCCATTTCTGTATTCCTTAAAGCTCTCTTTAACCCTTTCTAGCCAATCCCCCAGGATGCCAATACCTAGCATAGCTAATAATTCTTGATACTGAACTTTCCCCGTTGAAATTTGTGTGTGGTTTCTGCCTCCTTACTGAACCCAGATGGATGTGGGGCCTCCAGAGCCCATGTTGATGTTTGCCCCAATGTCAATCCTCATTTATCTCCACCCTCACATTAAATCTCAATGGCAACAGTGCTTGGATGTGGGGCGGGGGGTGGGGGTGCGTGTGCTACTGGCATCTATTGGGTAGATGTTGCTAAACATTCTACAGTGCACAGGACAGTCCCTCCCTCCCACCCAAAAAGTTATCTGTCCCCAAATGTCAATAGTACTGAGAGCTGATAAACCCTGTGTTAATTATTTGAGGAAATATTGAGTTAGACCCCTGGCTCACACTATACTCCAGAAAAAATTCCCGATGGATCAGATGATATAAACCAGGCTGACTCCCCCAGCACCTGTGAATTACCTCTTCTCTCTATCTCTACTTAAAGAGGAGGTATTTCAATATGTATTTAAAGAGGTGTGTTTAAATATGTGCAGAATCCCAAGATCTCAAGAGGTTAGATGATTATGAAACGCAGAGTCTCCTGGGGGATCAGTGGAATCCCCTAACCCAGGAATTCCCAGCTGGGGGTGATTTACCATCCAGGGGACACTCGGGGTGTTTGGAGATATTTTTGATCTCTATAACTTGGAGATATTACTGGTATGCAGTGGGTGGAGCCCAGGGATGCTGCTCAATGTCCTACAAAGTACAGGATGGTCCCTGCAGCAAAGAATTATCTGACCCCAAGTGCCAATGTCAATAATGCCAAGGTAGAGAGATTTAGACTCTTGAGGTGATTGCCCAATGCAAATGTGGTTACAACTGATCCCCGAGATCTGGTGCCCAGATGGAAATAGGAGGTCCATTAACCCGTGTTAATATATATCAAAGATTCATATAAAAAAACAAAAAACTCCGTGACAACAGAAGGCATCATTTGGCTGCCAAACATAAGGTGAAATTAAATGCAGTGGGCTTCTCAAGACTTCCTACTTACATTTAAGGGACTAACCTCTCAAATAGGTGAAATAAATAGGAACCTATGGATGTTTTCTCCCAATTTTGGTCAAATAGTAGAAATCTCAGATATTGAATAAAAAAGCCAGGGAAAGAGATGGCTGTGCCTTATTTTCTCAAAAGGGCTATGCATTTTAGAGCATAACATGTAGAAGGTGTCTTTATTGCTATCTTATGGATCCCAAACAAGTTTAGGCAAACATACCTTCTCTAAGGTCCGGACTCAACTCAAATCCCCGTTACACCTCTGTCCTGGAATGCCAGAAAAAAAACAAATGCTTTAGGAAAAAAAATGATGTTCAGAATGTAAGATTGCCATTTGGGACAAAACTTCACAACTTCACCCAAAAATCAACAGTGTTGAAGTTTTAAAAGGTCACGGAAAAGGTAGTGAAAAAAAAGCCAAGCAAACCGTGTTGTCACTTTTAAGTTTTCACTTAATATTGCTTTGGAAAAGAAAAAGAAAATAACAATGAAGACCTTTCAGAACATAAAAATCCTTAGGGAACTGAATGTTTTAGGAAGCGAACTGCTGATGTGACTGGAGAGAGATCTTCAATGTGAAGAAAATCAGCTAATATGGGAAATCGCTATGACAGAGCTCGTAACTTCATCCTAGTGGGACATTTGTTGGCCAAGAGATTCTGGCCAAATCGCATGTCCCTGTGCCTGCCGTGCTGTGAATTAACTGCAGGCTCCATCCCTCGCTGTGAGCTGCCCCTGCCCCTCGGGCCGTCATTCACTGGGTTGCTGAGCTCCCGTGGAGCTCAGTGTGTCCCGTTTGGGTTCACGGTCTCCTTAATTGGAAGTGCCAGCTCCCTTGCTGTTTCATTTGTACTCCAGGTTTGAAGGCATTTGGTCCCAGGACCAAGGATGGGGAGACAGAAAATGAGGACCAGCTTCTATTGGACTTGAATGGAAACCAACTAACCTTTACCCTAGTTAAAAACTCAGCCTGAATATAAATTTCAGAAAGCAGTTTAAACAATTAACCCATTTTAGAAGTCCTGCTTAGGATATTTCTGAGATTAGAACCGTTCCTTAGAATTTTGCACTTACACGCTTGGGCTGCATAAGCTTTACCTTAACTTTAACATCAAAAGCCATTACATTCATATCACATTGGGGTCAGCAAGTTCAATGTTTTGTTCCAAGAGTGATAGGAAGAAAAAGCATGCACCCTCTTGATGCCCCATTTTGAAGTTTTACTCTCTTCTGCATATCGAGACAAGAATCACACAGAAACCACATGGGTGAAACGTCCCTGCTCTGTTTGGAATTGCCTAACAAATCGTTCTGGTTTGCAAAGGGGCCATGACACGTTCCTGTCCCTTCAAGTGTTCTCTGCCAGGCCAGACTCCCACGGAGCTAGCGGTCTGGCTCCAACAGGGAGATCTGTGCACATTCAGTGCTTCCCCCACGCTCACTGGGAGCGCTAGCCACCAATCATTTATTATCCTCCAGCCGTCTGTTTGAATGCATTATGTTGTGAGCTAACGAGGAAGAGCCCTCCATTTCTATGAGCGAGCCACGGAACCGTTCCCATTGTCAGAAGCTGCAGGGGATGAAAATACTTGGCATCGCCTCACACTTTGCTTGGGAAAGTGCTCAACATCCCAGCACAGGAAACAATGTGAGAACAGTGAGCCATCATCTCAGCCACAATATCTGCTCAGGTTCCTAAAGAGCTGAGGGTCTCACAACACAGATGACAGAGTAGCCGAGGAGACGGATTCCCAGGGAGCTTTCATTTAGGGGAATTTCAATAGTGACCAAGGTGGCTTGTTCCAATATGTACAACTTTGTGTCTCTGCATAACCCAAGTTCCCAGTCTACTAAAATTGTTTCCATGCACATAACAAGGTCCAAAGAAGTAAGATGCAAGTAATTTTGCGTAAGGATAAAGTAAAATGTTTGAGAAGATGACTTACTCAATAGGAGTGCTCTCTGAGACCTGTTAATCCATCTCCATGGGGGAAACGCGTGTGAGCCTGGGGCCAACACACAGGAGGCCCTGTGATGGCAGACGGAGTCAAAGGCACGTGTCAAACTGGAGGAAGCCTGAGGCACAGACAAGTTTCAAGGAACCAAACTCAGTTACACCGATTTCTATCAATTGATATCATAAAACTAAACTACTTCAGCATTTCTCACTTTAAAATTATCCATTTCATTGCACCTAAAATGATTTTTCTTCCTTGCATCTGGAGTACATCTTATCACGAATGGAGCGCTTTTAGTGGGGACTGCTGGAGGAGAGAGCCACAAGGAGACGAGCCTGCTTAGGCTGGACCTCATGGTGGACGGCTGTCGCAGGAGACTCGGGCCTCCCCCCAAGGCTGTCACTTGAATTTGCACAAACCGAACTGCTCCCATCTACACGATGCTGGGTGTACGATCTTTCTAAGCTTCTGTGACACCTTACCACTAACTTCGTGGCTTAACACAGCGGGGACTTATTCTTGGCAGTTGTGGAGGTCAGAAGTCTTAAATCAAGGTGCTGGCAGGACCGCACTCCCTCCAAACCCTCTAGGAAAGGATCCCTCATGGCCTGTTCCAGCTTCTGGAGGACCCTGGTTCTCCTTGGCTTGTGGCAGCATAGCTCATTCTGACTTCACATGGTGTGTCTCTGTGTCCAAATTTCCCACTTGACAACGATGCCAGACATATTGGATTAGAACCCACCCGAATGACCCCATCTTAACTTGATTACATCTGCAAAGACCCTGTTACCAAATAAGGTCACACGCAGGTGGGGGGTTTAAGGCTTCAACATAGCCCTGGGGAACACGATTCAGCCCAATCAAAGTGTAAATATCTTTTGTAGTAATTGCTGTGTGCAGTTACTGCCTCGGAAGTAGCACACTGGAGGGGAAATTATCCAATCGCTCTGTAGCCACTGTTGTCACATCATCATTAAACCACCCAGTGGAATGTCAACCTCACTAGAGACTCACTTTGGAGGATTCTGGAAAGCTAAGGAGATGCTAAACCCCTCACCTTACTGAAGACAAAGTAGGCCCCCATTCCACATCTCCATGTCCATCCTCCTCTGTCCCCTGCTTTAGGGGCCAGCTGCCCCTGCCTGAGATGCCCACCTAAGCCCCTCCAAGTGCCTTCTGGCTGCCCACGTGTCCTGTGTGGAATGGACTCTCAGAGGTTATGTGTGTGGTTTGGGGGGACCTTCAGAGCACGTTGAGCACAAGCTGAGTCGGGGAGGAGGAGTGGTGCCATTTCCCCAAACCCTCAGAGCTGCTCCGGGGCATCCCTCCCTCTTCCTTGCGTCACCATGGCTTCCTAGGGCTCCCAGCGCAGCACCTGTCTGGAAGCCGCACGTCCAGGACGAGTTCTTTCTTCGCCTGCACATGCAGCCGTGGTGGAGAAGACAAACAGGAAACGTGCCCACCGTTAGGCACAGAAGCCCTTGAACCCAAAACGATGGTGCTTATGTGGCGCCTTCTCCTCGTCTTCTGCCTGCATGCAGGTTATGGGTGAGGGATGTTTTTACCAACTCGAAATTCTTTAAATAAGTCTATGTCCTCAGCCCAAATTAGTAAGCTTTCCACTAACATCACCACGACAATTGATCTAGCTTTTTGTTGCTCCCAGAGTGATCACTTTTTCTCTCCATTAAAGCCTGTTTTAGATAGATAGATAGTTTTATGTTACAAATCTCTCTTCCGTTAGGATGTCAGGGTTTAGAAAGAAGCGTGCATTCATTATTTCTCTTTATATCATTAGGGTTATTAAGTGCTTAATAAATATTTATCAAATGTATTCATACATATTTTAACGCAGTCTTTTTACTTTTTCTTTCTTCATAATTGTTGCATTTTTCTCCTGTGCAAAAATTTTTTTAAAAAGGGAAACTAATTCTGAATTTAGTGGAATATTTCTTTTGGCACAGGATTTAATTTTTAGGATTTAAATTTTATTTTAATAAAATTTATTAAAAAAATTATAGAATCATCTTTAATGCTGAGTTCATCTTTGATATTGTCAAAGTAATTACATTTAATGTTTTGTGATCTTACACAACGTAACTTCCTATCATCAATTTGAAGGGTGTTAATTTTACAGTTACTTTGGTTTGAAAAGATAAGATATAAAATTCAGTGGAAACTAAAACAAGATGAGTTAATATATAAGGAAGAAATTTCATTGGTTTTCTTCTGGTAGAATATAAAAAGTCAAGGTTTATATCTAATGAGTCCTATATGAAGTGAATTTAGAAAGAAGGCGCTGCTTTAGGGACCCTTGGAATGTTGAATATTATTGAAAATAATGAACATGAAGAATGAATGATAAATGCAGCGATGCTGAACTGCGGACTCAGGACTCAGACGCCCTCTTTGCAGCCTCTTCTACAAAAATTCGAGTTAACCCTTTACATTGTCATGACACACGAGGCTTCCAAGACCAACAGTGCTTGCTGCTCACAGCTCTCATGAAGCGGGCACACGCCCTCTTTGTTCTGATTGTATTCATTTGGAAAATCAAGGGGTGAGAGAGAGAATGTCTAAAGCTTCTTGCAGTTCTAACTAAATGCATCGTGTTTCAGTGACCCTAAGGTCTCCCTTAGCACATTTGCTTGACGCCCAGGACAGGAGCGACCCTCGCCCAGCTCAGGCCCTCCCCTCCTTTCTGATCTGGGTCTTGTCTGCTTACGCAGCCACTTCTTCACAAACTCTCCAGAAAATTGTGGCTCAGACTTTCTGAGTAGACCTACACAGACTGTTTTATTTAAACTCAATTTTAAAAACAAACAAATCAGATATTGCTAGTATTCTGGTATGGTTTCTATTGATTTCAAGCACCAGGGAGTGAATGGATCTTGGTTGTCATACGGTCTGTGCTGGATTTCCATTATACAGTCCATTCTCATGATTGGAAGATTCTGTATTTGAGAATTTGCGTACCCACTAAACATTAGATTTAACCCCCAGATCAATACTTGCGGGGATTTCTAGTCATTTGCGACATGAGCCTGTGCAGAGCAGGGGCATCTTAGAGCTGCTGGACGTGCACGTTGCCAGCTGAGGCTGAAGGAGATGCCTCTCTGCCTACTTGTCTTGGCTCTCACCATGCAAACAAGGGTCTTCTATGCTGTCTTGTTAGCACCAGGTTTTTTAACATTTTTATGTGAATTAGTCAACCATCTATATTAAATAAGGTGCCTTCAAGCAGACACACACATAAAACAAGCTTGTGTATTGATTGGTTGATGTTGTGACCAGAGGCTGCAGGAAGCTCACTCTTTATCCCCCCAGGAGCGATGGCTCAGGACTCACAGATTCAGCGTCCACAGTGACCTTATGGTGCATAACCACTGCGAGTGACACTGCGAGTGACACTGTGAGTGACAATGGTAGCAATTTAGTTTGCCTCATTTGTGTCCCCTCCTCTCTCCAACTTTCTCCTCCTCTTCCTTTCTGCACCATCTTGGGGACTTGCTCAGGGCTCCAGGGTTTAAAACTGTCTAACACACAGCAGGTGTTCAATTAATCATGGGCATGCGACTGCCCTCCCCAAACTAAAACCAAAAATCACTCCTATCAATTATTCCATTCTAAAAACATAGAAAAGGATGGCGGGGAAACTTCGGAAATTCCCTTCTCCCTCTCGTTTCCCCCCAAACCTGGAGTGGATGTGCAGTTTTCTGAGAAGGCTCTTATGCTGTTTCATCCAGTGGAGTTTATTCGAGCAGGTGTGCAGACCATCCGACGACCAGCAATTTTTGAAAGATACAATAATTCACTGAGGTTACAGGTGTTAGAGATGTGAGATCTACAGAAACACACTTCAAAGGATTTCTGAATTACTGCAAACTTGATTCTCACACTAAATTTTTAAATCATTTTTAATATACAAACAAGAAGTCATTCAGAAAAAGAAGAACCAAGAAGAAAAACAAAAGAGGCTTCGCTCTAAACCTGAAGCCGATCTGTGAAACAATTTGGGTGGGAAGATTTACAGCAAGAAATCACTTTTGTATCTCTGAAATAGTTTTAAAAGGTTACACTTTGTCTTTCTGGCTCAGTTTTCACCCTCAGTTGGTGAAGGCTTAGCAGTTCCTGTGGCACCTCTGGGTTCGGTTCCCTGGTGCATTATAGGAAGTATCACCTGAAAAAAGCTGAAGAACACCCAGATCTGGGCAGGTCACCTGAGAAAACAACTCTGCAGGCAAGTTATAAACAGTAAAACGCAGAAAGGGCAATAAAATAGATGCGAGACTGATGCCTGATCCCTCCTGCTTTGACATAGCACAAGCATAAGACGGGCCACTCACACACTGGCCAGTCTCCGTCTGGGCATCATGCAGCCTATGATGTCATTAGGTTTGGTTAAAAATGTGTTTTATCCCAAAGCGTCATTTTGTTCCTCAATGTAAGCCCTCTGCAGACCAAAATGCAACAGTCCATTTGGGATGATATAACAAAATACTGTATACCAGGTGGCTTATAAACAACGAAAATTCATTTCTCACCATTCTGGAGCTTGGGAAGTCCAAGGTTAAGGTGCTGGCAGATTTGGTGGCTGGTGAGGGCTGCTTCCTGCCTCATAGACAGCGTCTTCCTGCTGTATCCTCACAGGGCGGAAGGGGCAAAGGAGCTCTCTGCGGTCTCTTTTATCAGGGTTCTGATCCCATTGTGAGGGATCCACCCTCAGGATCTAATCATCTCCCAAAAGCCCCATCTCTTAATACCAGGATTTCACAACTTTGGGGAGATACAAACGTTCAATTTAAGCAGCAACTTCTGAGGGGCACGCTTTGAAGGAGTTTAAAAAAGAGAAATGCCTTGCACCAGTTTGAGGGGTAGTTTCTCTGGGGGATTGCCTTGGCTATAGAAACCTGTCCCCCTGCCCCCAGCACGGGACAAGATTGTCCCAGCTTCAGAGTCCCCAGAAGGTTGTGGCTGGGATTATAGCAACTCAGCTTCCTTCCCCTCCATTGCACAGACATGCACGCCAACAGCACCTCCCATTACCTCCCCCACGCCTGACTTCTATCCAGAGACCCTGCTCTCCGCATTCATTTTCCTGGGTCTGTCCCTAGGCCTGACCTCAGTCCGGAGACCTGGACACACCACTGTTCTTTCCAACATATGAATCCGATGGTTTGTTTCTGCTCTATTCCGATAAAATGTTTTGCAGAAGCATCCTTCCTTAGATTTGAGTTAGTTGGTTGTCATAAGACCCCGGTCCTATGACAGGAACACTAAAATCGGGTTTCAGGAGATTATCAAGTTTTTTCTTGTTTATAGGTGGGAGAAACATCTTTACAGCTTTCTCTCCCCTAAGCAGAAGCAAGAAGTCACTGATATAATTTTAAAATATTAAAACGAAGGAGAAGGAGTTGCTTGTTCTACAAGCCATGAAGACACATCAACAAGCTACACAGATAACAGCAGTGACACCTCACTCGAGAACAGACACATGAAAGGAAGACAAGGGACAACATGGGAGGACCCAGGCACAGCCAAAGCTGGGTCTGAGGTAATCACCATTTCAAAGCAGTGGAGAAAAGGAGGACCAGTTGATAAGCATCAGTGACGCTGGAGGCCACCCTTCATTTTATGGGTTATAAGACTGTCTTACAGTGCAAATAAATCTAAATGTATTACTACCTCCTGTATAAGGAAAATGAATCTGAAATAAATGTAAACAAATAAAAAGCTATCTTCCTAGTCATAAAGGATTGAGACTTCTTAAACAAGTCACAAAGGGAAAATACAAAAAATTAGATTAAAAAGGATCGCCATATCAAAATTAAAAATCCCTCTGTGACAAGATGCCTTAAGCAAAGTTAGAGTCAAGTAAAAGATTAGAGATTAGAGATGCTTCAAATATCACAGAAGAATAGTGTGTACAATACATATCCATTAAAAATATACTGCCCACGATCAGTAAATAACCACATGCTGTAGGAGAATTGGACAAAGGACACTTTATAAGGAATTTCCAGAAAAAGAAGATACAAATAACCCATGCATGTGTGAAAAGAAACCCACACTCACTAGCAAGCAGAGAAACATAAATTAAAGTCAGAATGGGTATGTTCTCCCTCGTCATATTGGGAAAGGAAGGGCAGTTGACAACATCGAGCGCTGTAGGAAGCTGCCCCCGACACTACAAGGGGAGGCGCATGCCACACTGGGGGGCGCACAGGGGTCTTCTTCCCCTTCCTCAAGTAGAATACTTCCTGCATACCCTTGCTGGGAGATGGGTGCTCTACTCCCCCCACCAATGCTGGACCCAGCCATGTGTCTGGCCTGCAGGTGGACTTCAAGCTGGAGTGATAGGGCCATTGGACTGTCCGCATGACCCTCTGTCTCTGTGACAAGGGTGCATGAGAAGAATGTGCCCTGGGAGCCATGATCCCTGGATCCTGGACCCAGAAATGAAGACACTGAAGCAAATCGGAACCCACCTGAGCCCAGCCTGGTTCCAGCCAGCTGCCGCAGCCTGCAGACCGGTGCACACAGATAGAAGCGGGTGCTCCTGTAAGCCCCTGGAACGCTGTGGAGTCTGTTACCTGATACTACTGCAGCACGAACCAACTGATCCAGCCACTTTGGAAATACTCTGGCAGTTTCTATTAAAACTAAAATCACACTGTCTCTATAATCTAGCAATTCCACTTTAGTTATATTACAGAAATATTAATACCGGTACCATCTGAAAAATCCCTAAGATATAAAATGATTGAATAGTTAGCTGTAGCAGGATAAATAGAGGGTAACCATTTGTAAGATAAAAGAATGAGATGCATATGTTACGAATATGGAAATATCTTTAAAAACACATTATTATCTGCAAAAAGCAAACTGCAGAGACATAAATATAGTGTAATACTGTCTATGTTTTAAAAACCCAAATCAATACTCTACATTTTTAATGAATGTGTATATAAAATCATTGAAAATGATGTGGAATGGTCAGCACAAATTCATAGTAGTAGATACCTGAAGCAGGAGGTAGAATGGGCCAGATTTGGGGAAAAAGTCACAGAAAATGCAAAGTATCTCTAATGTTCTAATTTCTCCAAAAATAATAACATTTACATATTACTTATATAAGTATATTACTGTGTATATGTGGAGAAGACTGGAAATAATTATGCCAAAATACTATCTTTATTTAATTTTCTGATGTAAATTTAGATGATAGATAAATGATACATGGTAGATTAAATACATAGATATAGATAATAGATAATAGCTCGGTAGATGACAGGTGGATTGCAATCTCTGGCACACAGCACCCCCCTAACCATTTCTCCCACAACACAGCATGTCTTCAAGTCAGCGAGTGAAGAGAGCTTGTGCCAAGAATTCTTTTTAAAAGTGAATAAATATGGTCTTGATATGGCCATGGGAACAGCATGCTGGCTTGCTGATAGAATAATCCAGAAGAGAGTAAGAGAAGGATGATATGGAAGGACTGCCGCAGAAATGTTCTTGCCCAGGCAAGAGGGGCAGGGTCCAAGTTGCAAATGGGGCTGGCCCATTCACGAAGGACGGCCCCATCTGCCTTTATACCACAAAAGCAGAGGAGATGCAAAAGATACGATGCACCTGTTTTCGGTGAAAAGCAAGCAGCAGATGCGATGACTAAAGTATCTAAGACTGTCGATCTCTTTGCAGGAATGAGGGATGTGAGAGGCCCTGAGACCCCAGCAGCCCCACACTCCACGAACCCAAAGAGCAGTCCTCACTCTGGAATCTTCGTCTCCATCCTTCCGCTGCCCACAGGGGTCCTTGCAGCAGCTATGGTCGGAGGGAAAATGTGCTACTCGGAGTCAAGCCCAAAGGAGACACTGTTTGTTGGCTAGTATTTAATACGAATAAATACTGTCATTATTATTACTGTTAGTAGCTGATGTTATTATTAAGTAATAATATTAGACATTAAATTAAAACATTTGACTGATTTATTATAAATATAAAATACTAATAAATGTTAAATAATGCCATTAAACTATTTTAAGTTTTCTAGTCTTTAACCTAGGAAGGTACGTTGATGGGCCTTTTTAGCTCTAAAAAAAAGGTGGACCCTTCCTCCTCCCCAATATTTATGTTAGAAGTTAAAGTCAGGTGACATTCACTTCAGTCCCAAATCATGGAAATTTGGCTTTGTTGTTTTTGTACCTGTTCTTTTTACATCCTTAAGTTTTCCCTCTAATTTATTTTAATAAAAAGTTCTTGGGGAAGAGAATACGGTCCTGTATCCTTTACCCCGCTGTTAGAGTCACAAATGGGAAAGTTTTGAACATTTAATAAGTATTTGTTCCCATTTATTATGCTTATATTTTCAATAGAAAGAGAAAAGTTCAATGAAATTAAACATTTTGTTATTGTTTAATCCTCAATTACTTAGTCATTTCTGTTACCTCGTGTTTTTCAAGTCCTTCCAAGAGGCAAGCTGTGTGTCAGTGTTTGGAAAGGGAGACACTAGGAGCTATCCCATGCTCTAGTATTTATGCTGTAGAGTAATACATTATATGCCGTTGGTACGATCTAATTCAACTCTGAATGGTTCAACTCGGATTCCGCTTCAAGGCACTTTAGATATGCTTGGGTCTGTTCAGTGTCTTCACATGAGGGAAGCGCTTTGTAAAGATCCAGTCATGATATTGAGACCTCAAATTCACAGTCCATTGAAGGCAACCCAAAAAAGTGTGCCCGGGAAGACTTCAGAGGGTCTGGTCTCCTAATGGCCAACTTTTAGTTTTGGGAAAAAGTGCTTTCTCAGCCATGGAGCCATTGGAATGGAGTTCATCACATTTTAGACGCTGGTCCTTCTGAGACATCTAAACTCTGAGGGACCAGGGAGAGTCATGACAGTGATCATAGCGGGGCGTTTTCTTGAACAAAACCATATTGGAAGGATCAGAATAATTTTTGACTTTAACTTGAAGAGCAGTCATAGCCAAGCCTTCCATCTACTAAACATGTCGGAAGCCGATTTTGATAGAAGCTAATTATTCAAAGATGACTATTTTCCTGCGTAGTTATTTTATTCTATCCAATCTAAGATTGGGGTGAAAACTCTGAAAATGATTTGTCCCACTGGAATGATATCATTTCAACCAAATAAAACATATGGTCTAATGACAGCTGGAATCTTAAAACATTTCAATCTTAATTTTTAAAAGTGTCAAAAAAAGTCAGTGTGCTTTAATGAAATAAAAGGCAGTGAGGATGTTTTTCCCATGGGCTTACAGTAAAACCCAGTAATGAAACCACGTGCGAAGCCTTCTTTCCATCCCGACTCCAGGGCTAGCGGTAGATCTGCCCTTGATCGTGAGGTCTCAGACATGAAAGACTTGGAATCTCTCCATGCCCGAGATGAGCACAGAATGCTGATTTGGACCCACAGGAGAGGCTAGAAAAGTAAATCCTTTATTTTAAACCGTGCATAACCCATTTTTCTAGGGCTCCATGTGGCGAATAAGTCCACCCAAGAAAGTGATAGCCTGTCCTCTGCAGACCATGTTCTAGTGTTAGAATAAGCCCAGGTGCATGCATCACTCTCTCCTGACCAAGGGAGCCTGCTCCGCCTTACAGCACACATTTAATCAGAGGCTCAGGTCAATGCATCTGCTATGGTGTCATTAGAGAGACACATTTGGGGTTTTTGCTTGAATATAATGAGACTGGGTGTGTTGGGTCCCTCCCAAACTTATAACTCAGTCCTACTCAGGTAAGTGATATGGAGAGAAAACAAGGCAATTATTTTGGGTTGGATTCCGCAGCATTGGACAATGCACACACCCTGGGACTGCTCTCACTTTCCTAGGGTTCATCACTGGTGGGGCGGCGTTAGTTTCTCCAGTCCAGTTGGGTCTCTAGCGTATGGGTCGCTCTGCAGGAACAATCATGAGAGGGTGTGAACTTGGTCTGCGGCTTGGGGAATGCATTTGGAAAATTTTTCTCATGACAGCAGAGCTTGATGGAGCCCAGAACCATGCTCACTATCTTGTTTGCCAACAGTCTCCTTGACTTCCGTGTTGGATAAATGCGTGGTAATCAACAGTCACTCAACAGGAGAGTCAGAGTTCCTCAGCCTCCTCCCTGTCCCTCACCTCCCAGTCCCACTGGGAGCAGAGGCTCCTCCCACAGACGTGCCTCCCCTCCCTCCCATCTCCAGTGCTCCGGCTGCGACCCTGGCTCTGCAGCCCTGCTATCCCCACTCAGCCCCACCAGCCTGCCGGCCCCTCCCCGATGAACCTTGCTCAAGCCACCTCATGCCGTGTTTAGCTGTGCTCCCAAATACCCTGTGGCTCCTTCCTGGAGCCCCCTAGATTAAAGCCTCTTAAAGCCTAGCTTTTCTGGGTTCTTTCCCATTACAGCCGCACATGTTTTCTATGCTCCAACCAAAGTAGATTTATAATAATGAGCAACCTTAGGGCTTCCAAAGGGCAGGCACGTTTCCAAACACTTTATATGCCCCATCTCATTTAATCCTCGAAATGACCCTGTGGGGCAGAGGGGCACTCAGAATTAAATACTCACATCAGGTCAGACATTTTGTAAATGACAACTCTGAATTCTCACCCACAGTTCACATCTCCCTCTCTTTTCCTGGTGAAATCTTCTACATCTTCTGGATTTACTAAAGCGGTTCAGGAAAGCTTGATGGAACAGAGGCTGCGAGGACTCTTGGTGGATGGTGACCAAGGGCACATGACAGCATCCTGACCACCACCCAGTGCTCCCTCCCAGTCATTTCTCCAGCAAACCCGTCATTCTACTCTCACTCCTTAGGTTTTTTTCTTTGCCTTTATCAATAATTGTGATCTCCAAAGTGGGGTGCCCATGCACTAGGGAGCCCGCAATATGATCGAGAGCAGCAGAGTAGAAAGGCAATATGAGCGCTTTCATTTTTATTTACTTTAACTTACTTTTTATATAGATATAGATAGATGACACATCTCATACGCCATTGGAAAATGTCAGTACAAGAACATACACACACATGGGGATGCTAATTCTATTTTCCTGGTGGAGGGTTGGGATCAAAAGCATTTAGGGAGCACTAGTCTAACCACATCTTTGTGATTTTCCCTGATGACCATCTTATCTTCAACCAAGATTCATCGTAACATTCCCCTGCCTCTCCTAATCCACCCCAATAAATGTGGTCCCTCCTCTGTGACTTTGCCTATTCTTCTCAGATGGAATATGATGACATCTTGGTTGGCAGTATATTTGCAAACTTGCCATGGCCTTCCCCATCGCTGCGGTGGCAGATGGTCTGGAAGCTTCGCGGGCTGCTCTCTGATTTCTGGGCACACCTTCCGTCATTCCCCAGCCTCCCGAGGGCACCGTGGCTGCAATCACTGACCCAGGGAATGTGGGGAGACAGGATGTGTGCTACCGCCATGCTGCATCCACAGGAAGCCCCCACACAATCCCCCGCCCCCACTTTCTCTGCTAAATACAGAGGATACAGCCCCCCAAGGCCCTGAGAATGGTAGAGCCATAAGGTTCAAAGCAGCCACTACCCACTGACCTTCACGATCTTGAGGAGGAAAGAGACTTTCTTGTATTAGCGAGTGAGTGAGAAACAGTACTGATTTTTCCAGCCAGCTGTGCTCACCTTCATTCCTACCGGACTAGATGTCCTCACTTGCCCCTTCACATCCTCTCTGCCTCATTTTCTCTCTGCTCCCAGGGACCGGCTTCTGGTTGGGTCAGGCCAATGGGGAGACCAGGCGACAGATCAGGAGAGTGAGCTCAGGGTGTCTGTTCCCAGACCCCCACCCCGTAGGTTGGCCTCAGTGCTCCCCTGAAGCTGAAGATGGCCAGCAGGCAGCCCTCCCACACATTGCACCCAGGCCACAATTCCCTCTGTGATGCTCACCTCACTATCACCAGCGCTACCTCCCCCTGGTTCCTGAACACCACCCACAGCTTCATGCAGTCATTTTGTTAAACTGTCCTCAATGTACCCAACATGTGGGTGCCATCTGCTTCCTGCTGAAGCCTGACAACATAGCCCCCAAAGATGTGCGTATTGTACCCCACTGTCTCGTACCTACTCCATAAACACTTGCAGAATTGGAATATGTCTATACATTCTCCACAGGCAGTGATAAATCAGAAGCTGTGACTGTTCCTTCACCCAAAGGGAATGACATAGCCATTACAACCCTTTTTGATGTGACAACATATTTATACTTCCCAAAATTATTGACTCATCTAAGAAAGACAGCCCTATGTAAGGGTATTAAATCAACACTTTGTTCACTGTAAGCTTACACAATGTTATATGTCAATTATATCTCAATAAAATTGGAAAGAAAAATGACTGTCTATTGTCGTGATAAGTACCAGAAGCTTCTATAAGCATAATAATTGGACTTAATAAAGGATATACCAGTATTATTTTAATCTAAAGAAGCATCAATCTCAAGTAATTTACACCATTTGCCTGTCCCATCAAAGGTATTGAAATCTCTCTCATTTTATAATATTTCTAGAAACAAAAAATCGAGTTAATACGGATGTCATAGTAGTAAACACAAAGCTCCAGAAAACTCTCACATACAATTTCGTTAGCAATAGGTGAATGGAAATCAAGCCAAAGTCCTGGATTTGTGCTTAGGACATTACTATTTTTCTGATTATAAATGCTCATTGTTGAAAATTTAGAAATACAAAAAAAATTGTAAGACAAATATTAATTTTATTTATAGTTTCTCTACCCAGGAGGTATTAACACTTTAAAGGATATTTTCATCTCTCTCCTGCCGCATAAAATATATTTTCAAAGTAGATTTTAAATCACACTATATGTAGATACTTTTTTCATTTAATATTACATTATGATCCTAGTACCATGATATCAAACTATTTAAAGCTCTCCTTTTAATTGCTGTATAATATTTCCTCTTATGGATATAAGACTATTACACCATATTGGTCATGTATATATGGTTAAAATATCTTTGTTTTTTATTTTTTTTAGAAATTAAATTCCAGGACATTTATTTATATTCTGAATCGTGAATACTCTTCTCCCAAAATAATTAAAACCCCCTACATAAAACTTATGCATAATGAGTTAAAAAAAGATCAAAAATGGATCAGAATTCATATAATTTTACCAGGAACCATGGATGTGATTGATGGTTGTTGTTGAACCCAGATTCATTTATTACATGGATTTTAGATGATAATCATGAATAACATAAACGATCAACATTTCCAACTTAGTCTTTCAGAAGACATAGAATACTGTGATTACAAATAAAGAAAGATCAGCTCTTCCATTAAACAGATGGTGGTCAGGCCTGTTAAAATTTCAGGATCAGACCGTTATCTGCCACGATTGGCATCTACCATCCAAAGACAAACCAGCTTGGCAAAGCTAACTTCTTCCCTGGGTCTTCAAATATCTGAGGACACTGTGAATCCAGAAATATAAGTGAATTGAGTAGTACTTCAGTGTTAATTATACTTATTTGTATTTTTTTTTGAAAATTCATAACCTAAGTAAGATACTAATGAAAACGTGTGTTCAATCACACGTAGACCTGGGCCTGTAACTCGATGGTAAACTTCTTGTTTATCGGTCAAGGATGTCATTTAAGAATCCAGCTGTCACGTGCATATCCACCCACCATCAAAGTGGCTATAGGTTCATGGTCAGAAATGACTGTGAGGGAACCAGGCCACATGCAAAACCGTCGATGCCAGAAGCATGTTGCTGCGGCCCTCCTGAGCCGCAATCCGGCTTATTACGGTGGCCTCGGGAAAGGCACTTCACCTCTCTCTGTCTCACCTCCATCAGTGAGTGGAGGTGGCGATGATAAGAGCCGGCTCTTGTCCCACAAAGGCGTGATTTGGATTTCGGAGTTAGCATGTAAGAACCTTTGATAAAGGCAGTGTGAGAACACAATGTTGAACGCTGTCTGAGAAATGGCATTACTGTAATCCTGAGCGCTTGTAATTGCAGGATTCAGGGGGAACTAAATGCCACCTTTCTGTGCTTCTTTTTTTTTTTTTTTTCTCAGGGATTTATTTCCATTTGACTTGGTTAAAAGATCTAGTACTGATGACATGTTCTGCTATTACTTTTATTTTAAAGAAAACTCTGCTGATTTTCTTAAAAAGTAGAAAACATCATTAAAATCTTATTTAGGATTAATAGAATTTCCCTACACGATCGTTGCAACTCTAGGTCTGAGGGTTGTATGCAAAGTAAGTTTTAAATGAATTCAGTCAGTGTGCCATCATACTCCTCTTATACATTATTTTCTACATTTCATCATACTTTACCGCAACGTGTAGGTGACAGTATTAAATCTGATGGAAAGGAGCTGTACAACTCTGTCAGATGCAAAAATCAAGTTGATATCTTACTTCTCTAACTAGAAAGATTATAAAATAGGTTAATAAAAAATAATCACCTGGCAGTAGAAAAAATATGATATAACTACAAGCATCAATAAGCCTTGCTGGAAATGCCGCGTTAATATTCTTGTTAAACTCAAGAAAGGTTGTGCAAAGGAATATAATTTTCTTAGTCTGCTGCTCAATTTACTTAAGAAATCTTTGAAAATATTGTTTGTGAAGAAATTTGCATGGGTTTACGCATGCCAATAGCTGGAAAGTGAAGATGGCATTGTTAATTATGACTCAGGGAGGCCGAAGAAAATTGGCGGGCCAAATGACTTTTGAAAACTAGAGATAGATTTCTTTCTTTCTTTTTTTTTGACACTAGATGGATAGATAAACACACACACATGCACATACACACAATCCTTTCTATCCCTCTATAATGACCTTTTATGATTATAAGACAGATTTTCAAAGTCATTTCATCAAGATGCAGAGATAAATTCTGTAACAAAGTCAAAAATAGAATTTACTATAGATGTAGTTTTTTATTTTTATTAGCCATGTTTTCATGTGCCCTTATTCTTTAAAAATCACCAGTCCTTTCATGGCACATGTTGGGCCTCTCTATGTAAAGAGAACAACATTTGATTGATAAGAAGATTCCACCACAACCGTAGTGGGTAAGCAAGACTCCACTATGTTTAAAAGGATAACTGGAATTTCAGGCTACGTGAGCTTACCATCTAAGACAGAGGACCTGGTAGATATTATACTTCACTGAATATTAAGAAAATCAGGAATTCCTTGTCTTCACTACATTAAATTTGGAGTATGACTATGAATTTTATCAGCTGGACATTCTGTTTTTTCATGTCAAATTTGGAAATAAGGTTGACCTGTTCCCCAGGATTGCTGTCAAGAATCCATCTAATAATTTCGATGTACTAAAACAGTATGAAAATGTTTGGCTTTATGTATAAAATTGAAGATATGTTATCAAAATAATTAAGTACTCCCTCAATTTTAGAAAGTTTGCAAGTCTACCTGACTGAATAAAAGTTTAAATTCAATATTTTACTGAATTTTAAGTGAGAAAATATTTCCCCCCACATCCACTGTGTCCACATGATTTTCATTTTAACTTTCATTTTAACTCTAAATTAAAATTTTCTCAAAAGCCATTTTTTACAATGTTATAAACCATTATGACTACAATAAAATAATAGAGAAAAAAATATTCTTTTTTCAATCCAGATATCAGTGTCCTTCCCACAAGACAAGAGGAGTCTTCTATTCATCCTGTCAGAGTATGAAAATATCACACATTTCTCAGTTATCACGTGATCCAGGTTAAAACTTCACTGAAGAAAAATTTGTCAAAAAGAAAGCTAAGGAAGAACCCAAAACTTATGATGTCTCCAAAGTAGGCGATGTTGGCAAGAATCACACCAATTAACCTTCCAAGGGAAAACCACACTTTGTCATTTGGAGACAGCGAGGGCTTCTCCATGTGGATCAAGGGTCCTCAGTTCCATGGAATTAAGGCAATTACTTGTTAAGGATGACGTAGGGATTTCACTATTGTGATAATATTTCTCCTCTTTTGTAAATATTGAAGACACTAGCTCCTACCAAGACCCCAATAAAAGTATTAGCTTGTGTACAGAATCCTCTTTCTCTTTTATAAATACTTATTTTGTATTTATTTTAAAGTGCTCCCTGAGGAAATTACTTTTGAGTTTAGTTGGGGGAGGGAGTGGATTTTAACAGTCAAGCTTATACCCCTGTGTTTCAACAATCATTGTGACTGTAGGTAAGATAATTTTCTGACAATCCTGCTGTCAGTAAGCTGATCTATAACACAGGCCACAGCTGCATAAAATCTCAAAAGGATGTAAATTTTTCTTTTGATTTCTTTGAGGAGTGTACTAGATGTTTCATCCAAGGGCAGAAAGGAATCATTGAACTGATTGTTCAAGAGAAAACATATAAATGACAGAGTTCTCAGTATGGAGTTAGGTCCTGGCTTGTTGTAACCGTTCCTTGAAAGGAAAGTCCTTTATCAACACTTTCAGTATTGCTGTGCACATTTATTCAATTATTGCTTCAGAGGACTGAAAATATACTAATGGATTGAAATACTGACTTCCCAAATATAATCTTCTTCCGAAATGGGCTAAAATTACCTGTAATAGTTAACAAATTAATAATAGCATCCATGTCCATACTCTTCAAGACAAATGATTCTGGCACTAAAGATTGCTAAATCATGAAATTCAGAGAAGAAAACTACTTATTGAAAAAATTTGATTCAGTGGGAAAATAAGATAAAACAACACTGAATTCCAGTCACGTTTCCATTCCAACAGTTGGAAGACAAACAGTTGGTGGAATCCTCCAATTCTAAGTCCTGTGTTTCTATTTCCTTTCCCTAACTGAGTGATACAAGATCCATTTCTAATTCCAAGGATTCCTGATAAACACACATGATAAAGCTAACACAGCAATGTTTCATACAGAACATATTGCTGAGTTCTTAGCAATAATTGTTTGTATTTAAAGGTTTTCTTGGTTCCCAGGGTGGTTACAGGCTAAAGGATTAGGTCCACTCATCAGAAAATGCTAAGGTTAACAAAAAGGAGTCTAAAAACCACATTTATATCTAGAACAAAGAAAAGATAAGTAAGACCACTGCCTGGGAAGCAGACAGGGAGCTGAGCTCTCCTGCATCACCCACTCCCTAGAAAGGTCACTCTTTCTAGGAAAACTTAGAATCTTCAATTTAGAAATAGCGGGACAAAGGAAATGTTTTTAAGAGAAATTAGATTAAATTTCTTAGCCAGTCTAAGACGATTTCCAGGAAAATGAATTGTAGGTATTTTTGTTTGTTTGCTTGTTTTCTCCCTTGTTTCAAAGGCACAATTGTGATCATAGATTTTCTAATATTTGAGAAAGCATAGAGAAAGTAAAAAGATTAAATCAACAGAGACACCAAATATTGGCCACGTTTCAAAAGGTGTAATATAATAGACACTAAGATTACATAGTGGTGAGTTTAATGCAAAAGTGGTAAAATTCTGGATGATGAGATATTGGTTACTCTCCGTTTCTTAGATTATGTGTTATCAATATATAGAACCAATCAATGGGTTAATCAATACTAAATAAGTTAAACCTAATTTGAAGTTTTATTTCTACTGTAACAGATCACGGAAAAGCCATGTAAATACTGATTTCAAAAAGTTACTGGGGAGGTGGGGAGCAGCCCCATAGCCTAGTGGTTAAGTCCGGCACGTTCCGCTTCAGTAGCCTGGGTTCACGGGTTTAGATCCCAGGCACAGGCCTTTACCACTCATCAGCCATGCTAAGGTGGTGACCCACATACAAAGTAGAGGAAGACTGGGACAGATGTTAGTTTAGGGCTAATCTTCCTCAGCAAAAAAAGAAGAAGATTGGTAACAGGTGTTAGATCAGGGAAAATCTTCCTTAAAAGAAAAAGTTACTGGAGATTAAGTTCAAGATACACTTGTCCTAAGGTGATATTCACTGTAAATAAGTGAACAGTTAAGTCGTGGTTCCTAGTTTCTGACTGCCTCACAGAGTACTATTGATCTCTTAGGGTTTCTTGTTTGTAAGCAACACAGCCTGATTGACCAAAACAAGCAAAGGGACTTTATAGTAAAAATATTGGGGAGTTAGCTCAGAGATTTCACAACTATTTTATAGGACTAGAATGCAGGAACCATAACCGCAGCACAAAACGCCTGGCCCTCTTGTTTGATGAATAACCTCCAGCTCTTCCTTCAGTCCTTACATTGCTGGCTAATGGTGCAAAATCCCAGGAGGGGAACTCATTGGCTGAGCTCAGATCATGTGACTATCACCACGATCTTGGCGACTATCACCAGGATAAGGAAAGGAAACATCTATCCCTATTTGCCTTCATCACTCCCACAAAGACTACTCATAGTAGAAGGCAGATAATTATCCCCCACACCATACTATTTTGATTCTGAGAAGTGAGCTGGATGTTTGCAGCAAGACTAATATGTTCCTTACAAGTGGCCAGTCATAGTACTGTTTGAAGAATTGGCAGATGAACAATTAACGTGGAATTTAGCTGGAGTACTTTCTTGACCATAACACAGTACTTGTGATATTGTAAACATTTAATACCATTAGTTGAGCAAAGTGATGTATTACATATGACCTTATTGTTATGTTATAAGAAAATGGGCTATAGAGCAGCTGATGCAGAAAACGGACTTTGTTCACAGTGAGAAGTTCACGTACGATCCAGGACCCAAGGGGAGAAAACATTAAATGAGCCAATGGAAGAAAAACGGGAGTTAAGCCAGGAAGCAGAAAAATGAAAATGTGACAACTAATCTGGTCTCAATCTTACAGAGAGACATCTCCACTAATTGAAATTATGCCTTATATTAAATGTGGAGCAATTCTGAAAATGTTCTGTGGCTAGTTTTACTAATGAGAGATGCCTGTGAGGAGCACGTTCCTGCAGACCTCCTATGAAAAAGGCCCATGAGCAGGGGTGAGGGAGCCGCCAACAGGCCCACACGGCTAAGCTTGTACTATGGAAGGATATATTTTTAAGATGAAAGGAAGCAATCACTCCACACTACATTGACACCAGAATGTTCCAGATGCCACATATTCAGAAATATTTCAAAAATGATCTTCTCAGAAATAGACAACTCATAGGAACAATAACAGTTGAGAAAACTACAGTTAATGTGACTGGAAAAGAGAAGACAACATTGAATATGGTTTTTTTTTTCCAGAGGCTTGAAGTGTTATTGAGTAAGAGATTGCCACTTCTGCGTTGGTCTATGGCACCATCTTTGTTTCAATCAACTGTCCACGTTTATCTGTTTCTGATCTCCCTCTTCTGATCCGCTGCTCTACTCCCCTGCCCTTGTACTGATATTACATCATCTGAACTACTGTTCCCTCAGAATAATTCCTGGGATCCAGTAGGGCAAATTTTCCTGTCTTATTTTCAAGAGTATCTTGACTATTCTTGGTCCTCTTCATTTCTGTGTAAGTGTTAGAATCAGCTTGTTAAATCACACACACAATCTGTTTATATGTACAGTACACCATGTGCCGATGTGACATATCGCTCATATGCTGTGCTTTGTTTTTGTCTCTTCTATCTCTCAGTGCTTCAGTTTGGATATTTAATGTCGACTTGTCTTCAAGTTCGTGAATTCTATCTCCCTCTGTGTCTTGTCTGCTGCTGAACCTACCAACTGCTTAGCTTTTAATTTTAGATAGTGTATTTGACAGTTCTATAATGCCCATCTGATTCATTTTGTATAATTTAATTCCTTTTTCATATTCTTAATTTTTTATCTGTTTTTCTGTATTTTCCTCTACCATCTTTAACTTGTAAATTATAGTCATTTTGAAGTTCTTGTCTGCTTACTCCAATATGTAGATTATATTGGATCTGCTTCTATTGGTTATTTTGTCTTTTCATGATCAAATACTATTTCCTGCTCTTTTGCCTAACGATTTCTGATTGAGTGCCAGAATCTATGAATGAAGCAATGCGGATGCTCAAGTTTATTTTATTTCTTTGTTTTCTCCCAAAGGATTTTGTTTTTGCCATCAGATTACCTGCAGATCACCTTTACCCTGCCCAAGCTTAGTTCCAGGCCTTATTATAGTGGGTCTGTTTAAGTTTTTCCTTTACTCTAAAGGGATAGCTCTTAGGATTGCTTATAGTGTGATGTTGAACTCCTGAGTCATGGCCTTTCTTGAATATCAACTCAATGATCATTCCATTCTCTGCTCAGCTCTCAGCATCTCATCAGCTGTTCTCTGCTAGCTCTTCTGAAATCTTACGAACATCCTACAGGTTTTGACTTGACCAAAGACTCAAGAAGAATTCTGGAACAGAATTTTTGGCATCCCTCTCTGTGGTGCCTTCTTTTCTGATACCTATCCCCACAAATCACAGTCAACTTAACATGCCCCATCTATATTCTGTATCTACACCATCCTGTGAGACTTCCTCCCTCTGCTTGGGCTCTGTCATTGTCATCAAGAGTTTGGAAGCTGCCCTTGTGGAGAAGCTGGACTGAATGTGAAGTTCATCATTCTACTTTGCTTCTCTTAAATATTCTAGTTCGGCATCAGTTACCACTCCATGACTGCTGATAGTTGTCTTGTAAAGTTTCTCTGTTTTTAGAGCTATTGATTTCCACGGAAAAAGTCTAATACCAACTTCTCTGTCATGGCTGTACTTGAAGGTCTATGTGCTTGCTTAGATGTTAGGGTGCATACGAGATATGCAGAAGAGAAAGAAGTGGTTAATAACTGTAACATTAAGACTTTTCTTGTTTGTAGTCAACACCCACAATATGAAAACAAAATGGTAAATGACATAAACAGATAACTAATAAACAGCCAAATAGCCAACTATTTCGTGAAACACAAAGTACTGACATTTTGAATGATATTTCGTTTTCATTTTTTTTCATGAAACTATCAGAGCTTATAGAAGATATAATCCCCATTGGTGTTGAGGTTGAGAGAAAATTGGGGAACCCCCATTCCCTGAGTTAGATAAAAAATTAGGGCAATCTTTCTGGAGGACAATCTGGCTATTTATATCAAATTTCTTAAAATATATGAATACTGATGTCCAAACAAATTCATCTCAAGGAATTTTCCTGAGGAGGCAGTTAAGGATGGGTTCATAGCTATAGCTACAAAGATGTTCATCTCGTTGTTGTTTATATAAAAAAGAAGAAAATGGGAACAAACAAATTTATTAGAGTATAAGGTATAAATCTTAAGGTCATTAAGAAAGAATTTGAGCGTGGGAAAATGTCGATTATTTAAGTGAAAAACTATAAACTATATTACTATATGATTGCATTTTTGAGGGAATACATATGTATAGGAGGATTGTAGGTGATTTCATATTATTTTTATAAGTACTTTCATTATTTCTATAAGGAATATTTACTGTGTTTGAAGCAGTAAAAAGAGATTATTTTTAGCTTATAAAAGAAAACACTTTCAAATGCTAAAATAAGATAGAAATATATAATTCTATGAGTTTTGACAGAAAACATAATATCTTTTGTTTTATTAGAAATATCTTTACAGTGTTCTCTTTATATTATCATACTGATTAACTCTTCTTTTTTTCTTTTTATGATGAAGGAAGTAGGTGAAGATCAAAGGGATATTGCAAATACACCAAGATATTCATCCATTTGAATAAAATTTCGGTAAACTCTTTTGATATTAGTGTTTTAGCTTTGTAATATCGCCTATTATTCCAATAGGTTTTTACGAAATTTCCCAAATACAAGATTTGAAAAGGTTTGAAGGCAGTGATCGAGCTCTAAATGTTTGCTCCACTGAAAACAAGTTGCTTAAACCCTGTCTACTTCCACTGCTGGTGATATTTTTCTAATCCTTGCCTTTACTGCTTAGGTAAAAATTCAAACAGTAGCTTAAATTCAAGGCACCAAGGGTTGGGATAAATACATCTTCAGCTGCATGAGATATATGAAAACAGCATGTGAGAATGGACTACAGAAAGTAGTGTCTAGATAAAGAAATTGACAGAAATTATTTGAATTTGAGAAGCACACGTGGAGATTTTTCTTCTAAGGCCATTTTGATTAATCTAATCCACCACGACAAATTCACAATTCAATATGAGAGGTAAGGGTGCCTGGAGATGCCCTTTACTATCATGCAAGGGAAAAAAAAAATGTCTGAGTAAGAGATGAAAACATGGCAGGGCTAAGTAGGTGATAAGGATCTGAACTGTGGCTGGCGTGATAATGTGCAAGTGACAGCTCCCGGGAGAAGATGAGGGCACGCCATGTTCTCACCACTCACAAGGACTGGGACAGATGGAAACAGGCTTTCTGCATTAAAACATTCCTTCCAATATCAGTCAGGGAATGGAAGGTCTTGAATGCTTATATTATATGCCCAAATCAGTACCTGCAGAGATTCATTTGTTGCAGACAAAATATGTTTTCTAAGTAACTACGCCCTTGGGTTTTCTTACACTCTTCCTGGAAGAATGTTGCTGAGCTTCCATGCAGCAATTGTTTCAATTTGAACAAAAAAAATAAAATGAGATAATTTAAAAAGAACATACAGTAAAGCTAGATTGAGCAAAAACGTATCTTCTTCCCCTTGTTTTCTAGTTGGTTAAGTTTGACTTCCTTTAGATGATCTAAAATGTTTTTTCTCTGAATGTTTGAAAATCCCCTTAGGTTTCATCTGTCCATCCATCCATCCACCCATCCATTCACCCATCCATCCATCTATCCATCCATCCATCCCCTGAATACCTTCTATTAGGAGGCATTGAGCAGGGTGTACGGAAATATACTCAGTAGTAAACTATATACAGTAGTAAATTCATGGATCTTCAGGGCCATGGAAACACAGACATTGTACACATAAGTCCACATATTCTTCAAGCATTGCAAAGGTGATGAGCGTTTTGAAGGAAACAATGGGATGTACTGAATCATATGTAATGCAATCATATAAAGGACTTGTAATATTTACAGAGTATCAGGGTCTGGGTCAAGCCAGCTCTGGGGTGGATGAGGGAAGGAACGTTTAAACTCGGACCTGGAGGTGTGCAAGGCGGAGTATCCAGAGAGAAGAAGCAGTCTGAGGGACACTGTGAAGCAGAGAGGAGTTCAACATTCTTAAGAAACTAAATGAAGACAGCTCTTGTGAAATTCAAGGAACCATGGAAACTGAGATGGTGGAAAAGTACAGGGAGGACAGAAGTCTGGCCAGAGCCCTTGGAGTCTGGTCAGCCATGGAAAGTTCTTCACTTTATGAAAAGTGAGGTGAGGATCAATTAAAGGGTGCAATGTACTAGAGCAATGTCTTCTAATTTTAATATTTATAAGTTCTAAAAGTTCATTCTTGCAGCATCAAAGAAAATATACTGCACAAGGTCAAAGCTGGAAGGTGAGCTAGTCATGAGATATGATGAAAATGGGAGGGTGGTAAGACTGAGCTGAGTCAGTAAAGAGTCTGATGGCCAGGCCAACTGTCCCAGCAATGGCCTGAACACCAGAGCCAAGATCAATAGACATTTAAAGGAGGCATCCCTGGGTCCCATCTGTGCACCTGGGCATAGAGACATGTCTTTCGGAAAGCTGGGGAAAGATAGGGGTGGAGTTAGAGTTGCGTTAGAGAAGATCTAAAATTCAGCTCCTAGCACAGCATATTTGAAACACCTGCGAAAAATCCAAGTCCAAGGGAATAGGCAAAATAAACAACAATTGAGTGTATAATTCCAAGGCTAGGATAAAGGTCTTGGCTGGAGGGCACTGGTAGTGTGATTTGCAACATCTATTAAATATTCTCGAGTCTCTTAATTCATAATAACTAATGACGCTATTAGTTTACCTCATTAGCCAAGAAGTAAGGAAAGAAATCAGATAAAGAATGTTATTGTTTCCTGGAAAAGTCACTTAGAGTAAATTCCACTTAAACTGAAACTAGGATCATTCATCAAAATATGAGAAGATCTTGGGAAGCCATGCAGTCCCCTCCCCGGACTCTGGGAGACTTCCCTGGATTCTGAATATGCATGGTCTTTGTCTTGGTCTCTCAGGCTACTTTAACAAATTACCACAGATGCGGTGGCTTAAACAACAGAAACATTTATTTCTCACAGTCCTGGAGGCCTAAAGTCTGAAATCAGGGTGCCAGCAAAGTCAGTGTCTGGTGAGGACTTTCTTCCTGGTTTACGGAGGGCCACCTTTTCACTGTGTCCCCACCAGGAGGAGAACAGAGAAGGAAGCAAACTCTCTCACATCTCTTCTTATGAGGGCACTTACCCCATCATAAGAGCTCCACCCTCAAAGTGAAACATTCGGAGAGTACCAGCCAACCATGCAGGATGATAGCGGTATGCTTCATCACACTATCTACGAACAAAAACAAAGCAGGATGGGGCAGATTGGATGTAGTGGTCAGGAAAACCCTCAGGAAACTTGAAGGAGACTCACTTGGACAGAGGCCTGATGAACACAGCCAACCAGCTACCGGGAACTAGTTTTCCAGGGGAACAAAGGAAGCAGTGGGATTGGAGACTTTTTTGAGGATCTTCCGGACCCCATTTGAAAGTCTTCTAGAAAGATACAGGTGATCATGGATGAGTAGTCTCTTTATCAGGCATGTGTCGGTGAGGGGGAGAATTGTATTATTGGAGGCAGAGAAATAAAGGAAAAAAGGTAGTGGGTCATCTATGTGGATATTGAAGTCAATAAGAATGAGGTCACTGTTGATTGGAATATAGTTCAAGGAGAATATGCAGGGTTTTATCATTGTTCAAGAGAATATAAGGGGCTGTAAGAGAATATGAGAAGAAGCAATGGCAGGTCCTAACACAAAAATTTCTCTCAATTTTTGCATATCTGTTTCATCCATCTAAGTCAATATATTGCATTGAGATGCCAATGATGGCTCGAGTAAGCCTTCCCGGGGGGTCCCCAGAGCCAGAGGATACCACCTCACCTTCTGGGAGCAGCACTCCCAGAGACTGCACTGTTCTTGCCTTGTATTATCAATAATTTCAATAGTCTATATTTTTTCATTCTTTGAGTGTCCTCATCATAACTTTTTATCCTAAAATAGTCAATCCAAACTTCCTCATTAAAATATGTAATTAGAATTCCTCCCTCAGCCCTTGGATACCATATTAAGAAAAATAAGAAGTTAAGAACATAATTAGCAAAATCTGTTTATGAGAAATTATTCTTTCTTACATATGGTAAAAAAAGTTTGTTTTACTGTCTAGATTAAAAATCATATGCTTTGTATAATGTACTATGCATATGTTTTTTACTGGGAAATCTTCTCATAACAATATTGGATCTTCAAGATCTAGTTGTAGATATTCCTTTTCAGCCCTAAGATATATTTTAAGTATTCACTTTGGAAAAAAACAGACAAAGAAATGCTTTCTTGGTAACCTCAGGGTAAGCAGATGTCTTAACACTCACACAAGTTAAAATACATAATGACAAATAGCATCTTTCCTTCTTACAGCGATCCCCTTTGATCTTTTCTAAACCACTTGTACTCACCCAGCACATTTGGGGCTATTTAGAAACCAAATGAAATAATCGCTGATGTATTTGTTTCTCAAACAATGTGTAATTTAAAATATTGATCACATCAATTTTCCACTTTAAAAAGGAGAAACTTTGCTCTTCATTTAAGTATAATTGTGTGTGTGCAACGAACTCCCAAACCATGACATGAAGAATGGATGGGATGTTTTAGTCCTACTGAACAGGGAGAAAACTTCTTCATTTTGGTCATTTACTTTTAGCTTGAAGATGCTCTGCTTGTTTATGGAAAAACTCTGCATAAGCTCAAGAAACATAAGGGAAATTGCTCAAGTGAAGAACTGAAAGGTGCTTCTGCTTCCCCTGCATGCTAGTGGGCATGCGACCCAGTAATCACCCAATGCCTCCCCGGGTTATATTTGTTAATTTCAAAGGTGTAAATCAATGTGCATAAGGTTACACTACAGGAAAAATTTCCATTTGAAGGAATCCACCCAGACAATAACACTGGCTATTTTTTTAAGAATCTGGACATGTTGTTAAAGATCATAATTAACAGAAAGGATGTTAAACGATACATGTATGTTCTTTCAACTATTTCATTTATCATGAGTCCATGTTTTTCATCTTAAGAATATTAATACATTTATTAAAATATAATGTGTAAGGTCCTCATGGAGCCATCAAAGGATCTGTGATGCAAACACACTGATTCTCATTGTCTTAGTGACAACAGACATCATTCTGGTCAAGAGAGCAGATTAACTTCTCAGTTTTGATTATAACATCTTGGTCTCTCATTTTAGGGAAAAAAAGCAGAACATTAAACTTAGTTTTTCCTCTAACAAGGTGATAATCTGAAACAGCAAGGTTAAAAATATGTCTTCAATCTCTTGTTTAATGCATCCCTAATTTTAGAACCTCACATTTAGGAGGCAAACATTTGCTTACACAAACTTATCAGCCCCTGTCTGCCTTCTGATTCATTGAGTTCCATGACTTTTACGTTCTCTTTAAATGGCGAAGGTTCTACCTTCAAGGTCACACATCCTGGTCCCTGCTGGCTGTAGAGCTCAGCGGAGGGCTCCAATTCCCACATGGTCACCTGCAGAAGGTCAGTGATGCTCAGGCCCTGCTGCTTCCAGTTAGGAGCCAACCCTCTCCTCTCCATCCTCCCTCTAAAAACGTGAAGCCCTTGGTGATACTGTACACAAAGTTTACTAACTCTAATTTTCTCCCTGAAAAGTGTAATGAGTCCACTTGTCTGTCCTATGAAAAATCATGATTGTAGCAGCGTCATAATCTTCACCATCCCCATCATGAGGATAACAGTTAATACATTGAGAAGTTACTCAGTGTCATGCAGTTTCTCCGTCACTCCCCACGTGAACACTGGCAGATTTTGTTCTTATCTCTATGCTCTGAAGGATGAGTTCATCATCGTCCTCTACCTGGGCTTTGATTAAAAATACAGGCACGCCCCCTCCCTCCCTCGCCGTCAGCCAGTCAACATGGCATGTTCATTCTAACCTCCAAACCCCTCGTGTCTCTTCTTGCTTCTTTAAACCCACAGCCACTGCCTGAAGTACAGCCATAGGTGGCCCTATTACTGATGCTTCCACCTGAGTAAAGCTTCTACAACACACTTGCTCCTGGCCCTCCCCCATGCCTGCAGAAAGAGCCCTCATTCTGGACATGGAGTCATCCCGTGAACTCATCCTGGGCACCCTGTGCCAGCTGGAGCATCAGGTTCTACACCAGGTGGCCATAGTGACCCATCCAGTCTTCCTAAACATCCTCAGTTGCTTTCACCCTCTGTTCCACCCAAACCCCAAACTGCACTTCACAAATCCCTTTACATAAATGCCTCTTTTCCTTATGCTCCTGCCTCTCCTAGAAGGCCCTTCATTCCCCCCCTCTGGTGGACTCCTCCTCTTGCCTGGCTGTTCTTTGGCAGATGTTGGCAGACATTTCTCAATTCTTCAAACAAAATTCTCCTCTCTTCCTCAGCATCACATAAGGGGTATCCAGCCAAAACCCGTCTGTGTTAAGAGTACTCAGCAGAGAACTTAGCACAAAGTAATAGATTGATCAATAATAACTTATCCTAATTCTCACTATTGATAACACTGCAGTCATTGCTTCTTTGTTATTATTTCACATTGCTTTCCTTTGCTTTCTTGTTAGTTTTTTACTAAATAAAAGTCACTTCCTTCTATTACCATAACTTAAAATAAGAAGTCTAGTGCACATTCACTAACTGGTAAAGGAAGAACAAACACCTAGAAGTTAATTTAGTAAAAAAGTCTGTTTGTGACCTAACCATCTTGGAGACGTGTTAATTTTAATTTCATATTTTTCATGTTATTTAGAGAGAAAGAGTAAAATGGAGCATTATTAACTCCAGTTGAGAATGAAGAGAGTCCAATAGGTAAAATTTCATTGCTTATGATTCAATTTTATTTTTATGCTAAAGTCAGCTAGATGGGGAAGAGTCTATATCCGTAGCCTCAGGAATAATGTCTCTACAATCAAATCAGCCTTGGAAGAGCTAATGGTGATCGGGGTTTTTAAAGTAACATTAAAAACCCAAGTGACCAAAGTTGAATTTAGCATCACTGGAAAAGCTTGAAAAAGAAAGCAAGGCTACTAACTGTCAATATTCTCATTGGATCCTATATTCTGCACATCTGTACACAAACTCATTAAGGAATCTTACATCTTAGATTAAATTGCACGTTTCTTAAAACTGTATGCGCAAGAGAATAGAGATCAGAAAGGAGCAGGGGACCCCCAGCTTTGGCTTGCTTCTCCTTCAATTGACCTCAGAGTCAGTAACCCAGGGGGACCCACAGCCGGCGCAGAGAATTATCTTCAGTTGCTGGTAAATTAGATCACCCAGAATCTCCGTCAGTGGCACAGAGTTCTCATTGGATTCTGCTTTTGATGCTGTCACTGACATAAAGTAATTTTGGTGATTTTGGACTCTAAATAAATACAATTAGAAGTGGTGATTCCATTTTAGAATAAGAAATATTCAAAGTAGCATTTCACAGTAAGTAAAAGGCAGAAAATGTCTCTGGAGTGGGGGAAGGGAAGGCGGAGGATGAGCCGGGCTCCCTGAGTTTTGACTGCGATTTATAATCAATATTAACGGCATCACACACAGGGAGGCGCCATTTGCAGAAAAAAGAGTTAGAGCCGTACTTCCTTCTTCTCATGAAGGTCATAATAAGATGGGTGAGATGACGAGAAAAATTGATGGAAGGTAGTTGATTCAACAATGGAGAAAAATACCTCTGTTCTGATGAGGAATTCTCTCCAGCAATCTTACAAAAAGGACTGACCTCTGCTGTAAATTTGCTTGAAAACTAGAATGGAAAGTATAAATGAGATTTTTAGTGATTTCTGGCTTCACTGAGAGCTAGAAAATGACAATTATTCAATTTAAGAGACTTTCTGCCTGAAAAAGGTGGAAGGAGCCCCAGTTTGATGGCCTGACAGAATAATGTGGCCGTCTGTCTCTTCCTTGTTCCGGAAAACACCAGTTCTAAACACTGCTAATCATGTTAACACACGTGTCCCTGTGTCGAGTAACGAAGGGCTCAGAGAAGTGATCCTGATTTCCGGGGAAAGGAGGAGAGGAAGGAACGGAGTTAACCCTCCCTGGGGAGCGTTCAGGTAGACAGATGTAAGTAATTTCACCAAGCAAATTCCCACAGAAACTCTAAACACGTCTTGGTATTTCCCCAAGTTCTGCTTTTCCCTTTTAGTGGTGGCCTGCAGATTTCCTTCTGAATGCATTTTGAAGCTCGTGCTGTATCTCTGATGCAGAACTCTCAGCCTCCATACACGATAGAGGCGTTTTAACAACATGACAAAGAGGTGGGATAAGGGCTCTGCAGAGCTGTGGTGTCGTCTGGATGGAAAGCCCCTGGGGTAGAGACAGAAGTGGTCTGTGACCCCCTGGGTGAGATTCTAGCACATTCTGAGAGTCTACCCAACACACACACACGTGGGTGCAATGCAGTCCTCGATGCCACAGTCACCCGGGGAGAGCAGGATTGTTACTTTCCTGTCTCAGAACCCCGTGACTTTAGAGGATTCTATTTTTATGAAATCAATATTAAGAAGGAAAAAAAAACCTCTTAAAGGGCTAGTTGTTAAAGAGAAATTAATATCCCTTTCCTTGGCCATGACTTTTATGAGCATGAAGTTTGTAAGTATACTGCTTTTCTAGCTGTAGGTGTCGATGCAGGTGCAGGTTCAGGTAAAGACTCAGGTGATATAGATATAGATAGATGTGGATACTGATAATGGGTATAAACAGATACAGACACTGACATGAGGTAGGTATTGATACAGATATATTGATATAGATAGATACAGATAAATATAGATGTTGATATTGATATAGATATGAAATTGATATTGATATAGATATGAAATTGATATTGACATTGACAAAGATAGATATAGATATACATAAAGATATTGATTTGATGTAGATATTGATATTGATGTTGATAGATATAGATAGATACAGATACAGATATAGGTATAAATGGATTCCGATAAAGATATTGGTATAACCATGGATATTTAAATAGATACAGATATAGACAGAGTTTGTGATTCAATTCAACAAAACTTTCCTTAAACTTTTACTCTTTTCAGGCCACAATACTAAGACCACAAGCAGATGAAGAAAAGTCTAGCTCAGAACTTACTGTCACGTTGCTTACAATCTGGTGAAGGGAACTTGGGAGAAAAATAACCAATTTAGTCAGAAAATAATGATTTGATTATTGGAATATTTTGCATCTTGATAACAAAATCTGCATCCTAGGAAAACCCAATGCTAAACAATTCTAGAGAAGTCACTGCCATGTGTCCTGCCCCTGGGTCTTCAGTCAGAGCGTTTCATTAGTCCCATTAGGACTTTGGCACATCCTTTTCATGACAGACACTGGGCCTTGCAATACAACCAGGTTGACAAGTGGGAACTTTTCAGTCCCAGCCCCTTGACCTGGAAGCAGAGGGCAGGTTGGGACTGAAGCACATTGTTGGCCAGAAGCCAATTGACTTCTTTCCTGGGCTTGGCCATCACTCCCCTTAGGCCAGAAACTCCGTTCTAGCTCCCACCCCCACCTCCCCTCTGAGACACTTCAATATCAGGACAGACATGAATTCAGTTTTCGCAATAGGAAAATTATATTTGCCATTTTTGAACATAGTACTGCTCCAGTTAAGAAAACGGGATGGACACAGTGGGTAAGACTATGAATGCTGTTGACCCCAGTAAACTGTGGCCATCAGGGCTCAGGGAAGACTAGCAGGCAAGATTGAAAATGGTGTTCTCATTGACAGGCGCATCAGAAAATCTCACTCACACCAGTGCTGACATTTCTCTTTTCATCGGTCTTTATAGGTGTGCATAAAAAGCATAACATGACCAAAATGCAATGTGATTAGAAATATTTGGGTTATGTTAATAATGTTTCTTTAATCGAATAATGAGAACTCTTATCACAAAAGAAATCACCTATCCGTGAAGAACATTTTGGAGTTAGGAAATGAGAGTTGTAGTAAAGAATAATCTTCTAGAATATTAAATATTTACCTTATCAATAATATTTGATATCTTTATGTGTATTTCTATGTGCGCATGCTCACACACGCACACACACACAGATACACACACAGTACTGACAGCTCATAGGCAATCTCCCCAGGTGCTCTATGCTGTGCTTTTGAAATATTTTCTCATTTAACCCACTCAACAACCATGTAAAGTAAAAATTATTATTAAATGGTGGAGATGGGACTCTGAAGTTCGAAAACACCTGGTAATGTGCCAGGGTCCCAGAGCTCCTGAGTGTTAGAATCAGGATTTTAATATAAGCCCCAGGCCCTTAGCCACGGCAGTGTTGGCTGTTTAGTGATCAATGTGGATGAGAGTTTCTTGAAAAGAAATTATTTCCCATTCTCCTCAGCGCTGTGGTCCATCCATTACCCCAGGCAGGTAATGGGCACGAGAATGGCCTCCCAGCTGAACATCACAGGTTCCGACACAACACCTCCTCTTTTGTAACCTTCCAAGCAGAGTTTCACTCTCTTGGGTTCAAGGAAAAGGATGATAGTCCCAGAAACGATGGCTAGACTGAGGGTACACAAACACGTTATTTAGAAAAAAGCTTTACTGATAGGCTGGTGCAGGTCTAGTGCTGGAAAGATGACAAATAAAAGGCATACCTAAATACTTCTCATGCTTTAGTGCAATACCCTCCATAAATTTGATGCATTTTAGAAACCCAGAGAGTTACCTTTGAAAGTTCACTTAATGCTATCTTTGGAGCTCTTCATCAAAAGAAATGGAGATTGGAGTTTAACGACGACTTTAACTCCCATCTGTTCTGTGATGCTGCAGCAATCTCAGCCTGCAATTGGCATGGAGCATCGCAAACAATACTCTACAATGCGCTTTATGCGACATCGAAGCACTCGCTATCCAGTAATGAAGTGCCACAGAGCATCTGTTTGTGTTCCCATGCAGCGCAAGGACCGAAGTTCTAAAGAAGGGCTCCCCAGCATTTGGTTGAAATGAACTGCGTAATTTTAGTATTTTTTTATTTTTATTTTGCCAAATGAAACATCCATTTCATGTAATGATACCTTATTTTTTTAACCCCAAGACTTAACTGAAACGGTAACTCCAAGTTGCAAATATGTCTTCAGGCCTCATGTATATTTTAGAAACTAGCCATAGGAAGCCTCATGCTAACCAAGCTTCCAGAGCATTCTTACTTCCATTGAACACCAACAGGAAAGGATCTTATCTTCCTGATGGCCATTTGAAGAATTGTCACAACCACATCCACGTTTCTTCCCAGTTTCTTATCTTATGCCTTTTTTTTGATCACATAAAATGTTTACAAATCTTTACAACGCAGACGCTTTACTGTGCATATTCTCAGCCCCTCTAAAAAATGGGTTTCATAGCAGAAGAGAATCTTGACTCTGGAGGAAAGCCCCAGTCTAGCTCAGATGAGGTCCATGAGTTGGGAGCTGTCACTTTTTGTAATAGGTAAGATGCTACCTGCTGTGACCGGTCTGTCTATCCTCTGTCCTGGTGGCCTGGGTTCTACCTGCACGTGAAAAGCATGACAAGCGTTCAAGAGAGGTCAGTGCCATCCTCGCCGTCATGGTGGGGTTGATCTTCCAGGGGATGTGCATCTCACTCTAGGGGCTGCTGTTCCACACAAGTGCAGATGAGGGTGCTACACGTGGTTTCTTCCTCGAGGCTCTAGGCAAAATCCTGCAGAGCACAGTGAAAAGTGCTGCAAGATTCCTTTCTGCAACTGTTCTGTAGCACCGCTGCAGCCCTGACTCTTCAGAAAGCCTTCTCGAACTAAATGGGATGCCCAGCCAGCCATGAGCTAGCATTGCAGCCAAAATGAGGGTCAGGTACAGCCCCCAGATGACCGTGTGGACATCGGTGAGTTCTCCTGCCCTCTCTCCTTTTGACATCTCACAGCAGAGGCGACATCCTCTGCGTAGTTGTTGTTTCCATCTGGGAGCCCAGCAAGCAGCCCATCGGCAGGTGCCAGTTTTTCCTATAACCAGCTTCAGATTACATGGTGGCAATTCCCAATCCGTACATCCTATGCCTGGGCTGCCCAAGCTCTTGCTGTGGGGGTCATGGAATCCTGAATCGCATGTGATGGAGCGTGTGAGGGGAGTGGAAGGTGCAAAAGCAAGTGGGACAAATTTTGAGAATTCCCCAAACTTTGGAGATCCTGAGTTTCGTATTCACCAAACCTTCCTAGACATTTATTTAGGCGACAATTTCTCCAAAAAACATAAAAATGTATCTTTGTTTTAAACATGTTCTTGACCAGAGGCTGCATATTTGTGATCACTATGTCTTCAGTGGCATTAAGGAAAACTGTGGAGATGTCCCACAGGATTGGTAGTACTTCCGAAGGTGTAACTGACCCCCATTTGCTGGGTGTTTTATATATCAGTGTATGTGAGGCCCTCTATCATTTATGTCTACAGTAATGTCACAAACTAACTCATATTACCCCACGTTCCACTGATGATAAACGTGCAACTCAGCTCCCAGCTAATCAACAGCAGAGTAAAGATTCAAACTCAAGCCTATCCAATTCCAATTTTATATTCTTATTTTCATACATTAAAAAACTTCTCTTTGGTTAAGGATTTCTTGGTTTGTATTAGACCCATCCTGCATGGGCACCAAGGTGCAGATACCACACTTTGCTTTCTATTATTCTATTCTTATTGTGTTTGTACTGGTTTTCAAAGACCCAACTCTGCAGTTTTTCTAAAGATTGTCTAACTTTGTACCAGTAAACACAAACAGAGAACATATTTGAGATTTCCAACTTGTTTTCTGAAGCATATTCACTTAGTTTAAAGACCGTCTCAGGTGTAAGAACTTGTCCTCTACACACTTGTCATAAGGATGCTGCCATTACATTTGCCCAATTTTCAAATCAGTACGCCCGTTCGAGGTTTGGGGAACTGAGGCCTGTTCTGAATAGTTAGTAGTTAGAAAGGAGGGTGCTAAGGCAAGAATATGGGGACAGCCAGGGGGGCTGCTCTAGAGCCTCCCTGCCCATCAGAACTCTTCCAGGAAAGGAGTCAAACAATGGTGGGATCCCAGGGCTCCAACCAGACACAGGTTGTTTCTTTATAAGCCAACGAGAGTGATGTGGCCAAGGGATCAATTTAAAACATATGTGTTGACTTACTTCCCTGTGAATCACCAATAGCACAGTGGGGTAAACACAAATGCTCTTGGTAGCAAGCTTCGGGTGAGCTAATGTTTTCAATCTGTCCTTTGAAAGCTCGGAGTGTTAGCTTTGAAAAATGGTGCTCACAGAGCCATGAGCTAATGAATTTCCTTGGGGTGAATCACACAGCTCTGGTTTGCCCAGCCTGTTTCCAATGGCATTCATCCTCATCCCAGGCAGCACGCTCTATTTGGGACTAATCGTGGAAGGGACCCGCGGCTGAAGAATGAAATGGAAACAGCAGTTCTAGACTGTGAACACTCCGTCCTGCCAGACACCACAGCTATTTTAAACCCATTTGCCAAGCCTCTTATGAAAACTCCCGCACAGGGGTAAAGGGGCAGCGATGAAGCCGTAAGGCGAGGGCCAATTTCTCTTCACTTGATAGCTCTGAGTCTTCATGTGGTCTCCGTAACCAGGCAGCCGGCAGTCAGAAAGGAGCAGGATGATTTGACTTTTCATTGTTTAAATCCACTCCCTGGCAGTGAAACAGCTCCCCAAAGCCATTCCTGGTATGTGTGTAAATTCCCTCCAAAAGGAGGAAAATTTCTCAATTAGGAAACTGTACCACTAAATCTTCAGAGGTAACAGAAGAGCAGGCAGTTACAGTATTCTCCAGACTGGCCACCGCTGGCTCTGCTGGGCTCGCTCCAGCCTCACCATTTCACTAGAGAACAGTTTAGTCCTGAGCCAAAAGACTAGAAAAACCATCCACGCAGGTGGACCCAAGGTCACCTGGTAGTGGATACGACACCATGAAGAAGATGTCCCAACAGCAGCAGCTGAGCTTCCTGTCGCTTCCAGTTCCAAGCACCTTCTCTCATTTAAAGAGCATAAGACAATGCTCATGTACGCCCCCGCGACACAGCTGAGGATGAACTTTTGTCTTTTACTTACACTTTTTGTTTCCTATGAGAGCAAGTTGATGTAAACTGGAGATGCTGCAATTTTCCCCAGGAAAGACAGCTTTGCTATCAGTCTCCCACCCAGCAAATTCTTCATTGGAAAGTTCCCTTATCAAGATTGCATGCAATAGACAGAGCTATTTTGAAAGTCAATGTCTCGCTCTTTTTGAAAGCTTCAGTCGTCGTGTGTTTTTAGATGCAGGCTTCAAACTGTCAGAGTTTTGTTGCTGTTGATAAAGCTGGCCTGGGATTGATGCCCAGAGGGTGGTCTGACTGCAAATTATGAGACAAAACTTGAATTAAATTAATTCACAGCAGCTCAGGGAAAGAAGGCAAAGAAGACAGAGTCTGCGAGCTGCACGAATGGATAATCCGTAATTGTTGTGGGTCAATGGACGTCCTGCTTTCCTCGCTTTAATGATATTTCTTACACACTTAGTATTTGCCAAGATAATATTTCTGGCGACATTTGAATCCAGTGGCCTCCAAGAGACATTGCCAGCAGCATATTTAATGCTTCTAAATGCTAGCTGGCCATTTGTCTGAATATAGATATCACAATGGAAAACAATTGGCTTTTCTTTAACAATGTTAAGTATTTACACCATAAACCTCTGATAGCATTCGCTCTGTTTTAAAAACAATTTACAGTACACACGTTTCTATTCCAATTTAGCTATTTCGGGTCCTACATAAAATTCTCAAAACGTCTCAATAGATACTGTGGCCACATAATGATCTCAGACTCTTTAAACACTTCAACTGTAAGATTAAGTGGGTACAGTTTCTTTCGGGGTGTTGAAATCGCTCTGGAATTAGATAGGATAGTCGCACAATTTTATGAATATACTAAAATCCCCTGGATTGTACACTTGAAAATGATGAGTTTTATAGTATGTGAAGTATATCTCAATAAAATTAACCTGCAGACCAGCACGGCCATCAACTAAATCTACCAGCTGTTTCACGTGGGCCTTTCAGCCATACTTTCATCTACAGGGTCTTGTTTCTTAAATGACCCTTTGGTTGGACTTTAACATTTCTATCCATTTGAGCAATGAGCATGTGTTGGGTTTTTTTTGAGGAAGATTAGCCCTGATGTTTTGGCCAATATGTTTTGACCACTATGTATGGGCACACATCCGTGCCCATGTTCCTCTACTTTCTATGTGGGATGCCTGCCACAGCATGGCTTGAAAAGCAGTGCGTAGGTCCACACCCAGGATCCAAACCAGCACACCCGGAGCAGCTGAAGTGGAACGTGCAAACCTAATGGCTGTGACACCAGGTTGGCCCCAGAGCCTGGATTTTTGAGTTGTGAGTTGTCACTTGTTAATAGCACCATGAAATACATTTCTTGGACTCGCAGACTTTTATTAAGATGCTTCAGAATACAAAACATAGTGTGTTTCTATTGTGTACAAACTTATACATATCCTGGGCTGCAATGTAAAATGGGTTATTTGCTATGGTTCACATTTCAAAATTCTGAAACCCTCTGCACTAAGCCTCCCATAGAGCTATCAGTATCCAAGAATCAGGCATTGCTGTTGTTATTTCCAGCCCTTTCAAGAGACAGAAGGGCCACGTTCTTAAGCTTATAATGTCTTAAGTGCTTAGAGAGCGCTACAGGTAGGAGATTTTAAAAAATAAAATAAATCAAACTTCTCCATCTGCTTTCTAATCCGATGGACCCACTTATTCTTTCTGTTTCCAGAACAGCCTAATGTAGTTAGTGCTTCTTACACAAAGCATGAATTAGAATCTCTGTGAGCAGGTGCAAGTGTGGATGCCACGGCAATGCTCACCTGTTGACGCCAACGTGCCTCTCCACCAAAGAACCCCTGTCCCATAAAAACTGTCATCTTTGTCAAAAACATTTATTTTATTTGGGCCAGAAGAAGTGTGCCATTTTAAGTGAATGAGAATTTTCCACAAAGACCCAAAATGTTAAGTGGGGGGTACGATGGCATTTTTAATGAGCTGCAGGCCAGGCCTTGGCGATGTGGGGAGGAGACGGCAGTCAAAGGCCACAGCCATCAAGTTCCAAAACGATCTCATTAACCACCCAGAGGATTTCAAAGTGAAAACAATGCATTTTCAGGAACTTTCTTTAACATCAGGAACACAAGAATTCCAGCCATTTCCCTAAACTCCAATATATTCTAAAGTGAGTAGTCTCACATGAACAAAAAGCTTCCTACGTGTTTGAAGGTATCAGTACGGGCATTTTGTGCAGATGGAAAACGCGGAGTCGCCAGAATATACACAAAGTCCACTAGTACCTAACTCTAAGAGGTCACTCTGTTCAACCACGTGAGTCTCTTTTCTAACCATTTGCCTGTATTTCTGGCTGCCCCAGAGATGCACCTTCATCTCTTATTTTTACTCACTTTTCTCTTCTCCCGGGTCCACACTGAGGTAAAACCAGCACAACGTCTGACCAACAACTTAGCTTCATTCGGGTTCTACCCCAGTTCACATTGGAGCTCACCCTGGCCCTCTGGGACTCACGGGAGACTTGGTCTCCCTGCACCTATGAGCTCCTCTGCCCTGGGGTCACCCACCGGCCGCATGCCTCGCCTCCTTTTACCATCGCTGGTCGTCCCCTCGCAGGCACTGGGTCTCTGATTCTGCTCTCGGTGTCCTTCCACAATGTGAAGCCTCAGGCGCCGAAGGGGCACCCTGGATGGAAGCGAGACATGGCAGCTTGCTTGGCACATCACTGCCGTGGCCCCGCCAGAAGTCTCGTTGGATGAGGCCTGGAGGAGTCACCTGCAAGGAAAGGTAGCCCTGTAGGTGAGAGAGCATGTCAGGAGAGAGTGGCCTTCGGGGCCAGTGGGTCAGCCGGGGAGATCAGAGCACTGCCTCTGCCCGGGTCCTGTGCACTTCTGAGTGAGCCTTCTGACCAGGAGTGCTTCAGGCCCCAGGCTGCCAAAGGTGCTGTCTTCCAGCAAGCAGAGAGGCAGGAGTGTGGCCTGGCACCTGTCCTGGTGTCTCAGCCAGCTCGGGACGCTATGACAAAATACATAGACTGGGGGCTTAAACAACAGACGTTTATTTCTCACACTTCAGGAGGCCAGAAGTCCAAGATCAAGGTGTCTGCTGATTGGGTGCCCAGGGAGAGCCTGCTTTCTGGCAGAAGTGGACACCTTTTCTCTCTGTCATCATATGGTGAAGAGAGAGAGCTCTGGTCTCTCCCTTTTCTTGTAAGGACACTAATCCCATGCCGGGGGGTCCACTTTCATGACTTCATCTAACCCTAACAACCTCCCACAGGCCCGTCTCCAAACACCATTGCACTGGGGCTTAGGACTTCAACTCGTGAACTTGGGGGAACACAAACATTCAGTCTATGGCACCTGGTGACAACATTTGACATGGAGAAGAAAGGGGTCCTTCCTCTCGTCTCTGTGAGAAGCACGAGTTGACTTGAGTGCATGAAGATTGTGGCTTTTGGGGCAGCCAGGTACCCCGCGGCAGCACAGGCAATTGCGGATTCAGAGTGGGAGCTGCAGTGGCAGTGCAGGGAGGATCCTCAACTGCATTCACGGGCCAAGGAATCCACACAGGGGCTGGAGAGGAGGACCGAGGAAGGAGCCATGGAGAGAAGAGGAGCCCCAAGGAGAAACCAGGAAGAAGGGGGCTGAGGTCCCTGCATTGGCAGGAGACCATGCCTTATATCCATTTGGACCCCAGGCTGGTGAGTCCCAGGGAAATGTGGGCTCCTTATGTGAGGGGTATAAGGACACCTGGAAGTGTTGGGACCTGCTTTCAAGTCTCGGGATCATCTGCAAGGTGATAACATGGGATGATCTCGTACCTCAGCTCCAATGGGAAATACTGGACACAAGCAGGGTCGGGAGTGAGGCTGCCATAAAGCATCTACCGTCAAAGAGCTTGTGAAAAAGAGCAAAATTAGCTCCAAATCTAAAAGCACAGGGCATGCCCTAAGATTTGGTGGACTGCAAGGTTATTCCTCCTGAGGGCCACTAAAACATCAGAGACTGTCGGGTGGTGTCCCTCCTGAAGAGCCAGCGTAGTCCCTACGTTGAGAAAAATTCACGCACAAAAAGTGTGAAAGAACAGAAGTTAGAAAACCCAAAGACATTAATTCATCAATCAAAATATTATCAAAAGAAGGACAAACACGCCCAGATAGGTTTGGGATTTTTAAAAGACCTCAGACTCTTTCTCAAAAGTGCCCTTTTTTTAAAAAGAAAAAACAACTTCTGGCTTCAAGTGATATTTAAGCAAACATTTGAATGAGTCTCTCTGATCTATTGTGTGAAACGTCGGAACTTTGCTTTATCAATGCAGAGGGACACACAATGCGCAGAATAGGTGACTCTTGGTCATTGACAACAGGGGCAGCTCCCAGAGGTCTCGGACTAAACGGACCATCTATGTGACTGGTTTTGAGCCACTTCAAAGAAGGACAAAGTGCATGGTCTCAGTGTGAATAACAGAGGGTTTTATGAAGGTTAGGAGATCTGGGTTCTAGGATTAGCTTTCAGCTAATGGTGTGGCACTTACCCTGGCAGAGTCTCAGCCCCCATGTGGCTGGGGGACATGATCTCCCGACAAGCATCATTCAGAGAGCACCACACTGTGGGATGCCCTGGAGAAAGGGCGTCTGGGAAGTGCAGCAACAGAGAAGAGCAAAGGCTCCAGGAAACCCCAACTCAAAATACCACCTTCCCTTCCTTTAACCCACTTGCCTGAGCACGATTGGCCTATGAAACCTCCAAGGAACTAACATTCTTCAGAGCTTTCCTCAAGAAAAGCTCGAGCTGGAGGATTTCATAGGCTCCTCGTAGTCCTTAGAAAACTTCTTGTACGTTTTCTGATGCAAAGTGTGAATGATGTTTCTTCAAAAGGCAAAGAATAAGGAGCTACTGTTCTTTGAATAGGTGCTGACTGCAAATCAAATTTATTGTGCCACGCATGTCTTTCTGGGGAATAGTTTGTATAAAAAGAGAAAAAATTAAATACAAGAATCTGTTTCTACCATAGGAGACGTGACCAACAAGGATGAGAACAGGCCTTAATTTTGCTAGTTTTTCTCTCTTATCTCTATATTAAATTTGTGGTGCTAAGAATGGAGCCTGAGCAAAACTGAGCCAAGGAGGATCTTAATTCTGCTGATTTTATTTTCACTGTTTATCACCTGATCTGGGAGCAAAATAGCATTTTGAGATCTCAGTAACCTTAGAAAGTGCCATTTTCAGGGGAACATGTCTCTAGAACAAGTAAGTAACTTTGTTCATACCAGGAATTCAGCAACGTTGAAAGTAAGTAAGCATCAAAACCATGAAAGAATCAGTGAAAATACTGGGGCCAGACTGAAACAAGAGACGCTTTTCTGTATAGCAGGAGGCAGTACTAACATATACTCAAAGGTCCGATGACTGCATTTTTGAGGACAACTGTATTTTAATTCTGTTTTTCTATCACAGCCCAGAGTGTCCTAGTCTCTTCATACTGCAAATTAATTGATTCACTAATTAATAATTTAAGAAAATTAAAATTCTCAACTGCGACAATGCTGTCTCTTATTATTGTAGAGACAATTTGAAGATATTTGGCATATTTTGTATTGAAATTCCCATCTCATTAAATCCTTCTCAAATTCAACTGCATCTAAGAATTCTCCTCTGACCAAAGAACCTCAAAGTCATATCCCCAACTCTTCAGCTCTGTACTAATATCTGTGACCTAATTATTCTACACCTTCCATATTTCTTGGAATCTAAGGCACCAACCCAGTTTCAGAATTAGAGAATGGGAACTAAGACTGACAACTTAGAATCGACGAACATTGGAATGTGGCCTGCCTTCTGTGTAAATTCAAGTGTCTTAACGAGCCGTGCATCCTTGGTCTCCCCTGCCATGTCTCTCTTCTGTCCTCCTCCTGGGTACTCCTTGTCTCCCAAAGCCTCTGGTGAGCGCACTCTCTTCCTCAGCTGTCAGCCCAGTGGCCACTCCTTCAGAAAGACCCTTCTGATCCGCCGAGGTCATGGCATGAAGTTAGCGTATCATCGCATACTCCCTTTTCATTGCACTTGTCACCTTACATTTGTTTGGTAGACTCTAAATGACTGTCTTCACTCTGGAAGGGTGCCATCTCATTTTTAGTCACGCATTTTCCCACCTCCGTGACAATGTGGCATCATCCTGAACCCACCACCAACTAGATGACCGCGTGGTGGTAGGTAAACCATCTCTCATGTTGCTCATCTGTATCTGGGGAAATCCACAGTACACATCTACTCTATTGAGCTGTGAAATAAAACACTCCTTGCAGCCACTAAAGCATGATGTGCTTTTAACTTAGTTTTTCTACTACTAGTAGCAATTGTTTTAGTAACACACACTTGTGATCAGTTATTCATTCTATTTCCAGATAAAGTGGTTTTGATTGAGCCCATGACATGGAAAAAAATCAGCACAGAAAAAATGAAAACATCAATATCCCAGTGAAAAGGAAACACATGGATAGCTTTATTTGTAAAAGAACAAGCTGGAAAGCCAGAGCAACTTCTGAAAAGGATTAAAAAAAAATTGGGAAAACATTGAATATCATTGAATTGAGTGGTTGATGCCTCTCACCTCCTGCTGTCCTGCAGCTGCATGAAATGTTGTCACCAAAGTCCCTTGAGCACATGTTCCTCTAATCCCATGGCTTTTAAAATGGCTTAACGGGCACACACATCACTAACTTTTAAAATCAGTGAAAAAGAACCCAACCAAACACAGTCGTTGGAAGTCCACAGTCTTGCGTCTCCATGACACTGATGGCTCCATTGTGCACTCAGTGTCCCTCATCACAGAGCTCCTGCCCACTGTGTGGGTGGGACCCTGTTGTGATGACAGCACGGCTCCCACGCAAGCACACAGACTACTGTGTGCAGTGGGGTTTTCATGGTTTGTTTTAAGTGAAGCGATTTGTGAAGGGCAGTCTTTCAAAGGCTCTGCCACCGGTTCTTCACAGAAGAATGATCTTCTCTTGTTTACTCAAAGGCAGCAACATTTTGCTTTTACAAATAGAGACAAGAAGTTGTGATGTGTTTAATCCTAGCCCGCATAACGCCTCTGTGACTCTCGGTGGCTGGAGGCCTGACTTTCATATGGCAAATTGTGGCTATAGTTATATAGGAACATTTGGCAAATGCCTGTTCACTGAGTTGCGTGAAGCGGCCATGACCGAGCCCTTCAGTGGAGGTGTGGCCCGCAGACGCAGAGCTGGGATTGTGGAGGTTTCCAGACGGACATCACGGGAACTCTATTGTTACACCCATGTCCCCGCTTCTGTGCTCGCAGGATTGAGGGTCTCCCATTTCTGGCTACAGGACTCATGTGTCAGGTATGATGACTTGTTCGATAGGCCTGATTTGGAGAGAACATGAATTGCCCAGCTATAAGAAGAGCTCTAGTGGTAATTATTTCTCAAAGTTAAAACATGTTTTCTCATGTTTTAGAGCATGGCAGTCTTGAAGCTTTCTTTACAGTTCTCAGAAATGTCCATTTGAGGTAGCCTAGGGCCCACCTGTAGATACACAAGAAAGCAGACGTCTCCAGGGACAGGCAGCCCTGGGACCCCCACACTGGGCGAGGCTCCCAGGAAATGGTGAAGATGCAAAATGCCTTTCTTCAGATGCTCCTGCTTCTCTTGCTCCCCGTCTGCTTTGCTGATTTTTAACTCTGCACAGAATTGTGTCTTTGTGGTTGTGAGGCACACCCTGAAAGAAAGATGGCTGCAGTGTCTAATAGATAGCACTCTGCTGTGCTTTCACTACGAGCATGGTGAAGGCTTGGATCACCAGGGCTGAATAAGGCACCCCGACACTTCCAGCTATATCTACACCTGTGGAAAAATAAGTATTTTCTTTGCCATGTATATATTTGTCTGTCCCATTCAGAGGCATTTGTTAGGATTGCAATGTTTTTAGAATTTAGATTTCCATTTTTCTTAAAACAGAAGCAATGTGCATATCTCAAGAACATCGTAGTCCTAATGTTTCCCTGTTTCTGTAGATACAAAGAGACAGGTCCCAGGCATGCTCATTAATGGTGATGAAATTGCATCATATGTATTTTGCAGCTGATCGTGTCTGCCATCATTACAACCTACTAGAAATGGATTTTCCCATCTGTGTTTCTCTAGCACATTATATTTTAGGGGGTCAGCCACTTGCTTCAATGTTTCAGGGGAACCTGGAGATCCTGTATATCAGCATCACTTTGGCCTCCTCACAAAGGGAACAAAACACGGGAAAGAAGTCATCCGTTCACTCCCCTGGCCCTGTGTCTGCCAGCGCCAGGAGTGACGTGAACAGAAGCCAGAAAGCACGGTGGCCTCGGACTCTGCTCAGTGGAAAAAGAAACCACTCACAGAAGTCTCAGGAGGACCCAGTGGTTCTGAAATGCATCAGGTTGCCCTTTCTCCCCAAAACCCAAACACAGCAAGACAGAAAGTCTAGAGAGCATGCTCATCAGGTGTGCTGAGGAACTCTTGGACTATGGCATGAAGCACCTGGCCCGACATGTCCAAGAGTGTGGATCCTGGAGCAGAGACAGCATGGGATCACAGACCCCCAGATCCCGTCCCTGCCTCCAGGTCAGCTGCCAGCTCTTCTCCACCCCATTTTCTCACCTGCAAGGAGGGCAGTCATCACACAGACATGGCCTCTTGGTTCAAAGGATTCCACGAACATGCTTGTGTAATTCTGTAGCCTGTGGCAAGTGATTATTAAGTGTTTGCTGCTGACTATGGAGGGTCACAGAGAATCATTGAAAAGTGAGAAATAAAGAAATGATAGTGCTGGCCCCATGGCCTAGTGACTAAGTTTGGCATGCTCTACTTGGGCAGCCTGGGTTCTGTTTCCAGGCATGGACCTATGCCATGTGTCGGTGGCCATGCTGTGGTGGTGTCTCACATATGAAACAGAGGAAGATTGGCACAGATGTTAGCTCAGGGTGAATCATCCTCAGACAAAAAAAAAAAATACATTTTTTTAAAAAAGAAATAAAGGGAACTATATATGTTATAACGACATATGTTAAACCCCTTGTTTATTAATTCTTGAAAAGAAATAAAAAAGAAAGAGGGAAAGAAAGGTCAGGAGTGATAAGAACAAGTAACCAATGTGTATGCTTCACACCATCCATGGCAAGGAGTCCTTCCATTCTAGGGTCTCATAGAGGCAAGAGATGTTTTGGAAAATGCTCCGTTGGTCTTACCCTGATAGGCCATGTAATTTCACTCAAATATCACAGGTCATTGTAAAAACGAATGTTGCTGAAAAACTCTACACAAAGACTCCATAAATACACACATAGAATCGCAAACAAAAAAGGATTATGTAGAATGATTACGAGTGATGTTAACTGTGGTAATGGCTAGATTTTTATAATTAATAAAACATTTATTAGGAGATATTAAATGGAAGAAGAATATAACAAATTGTATTCATTTCAAAAATACAAAAAAGGGTCAATTGTTGAATTAATGAATGCACTATGAACTTTCGAAGTGTGACGTCTGAGAGTAAAGTGGTGAGGAGAACCGAGAAAAGCAGTATTCTTTGGTGGTCAAAGAAGGCATGGAGGGACACCTTGCTTTGAGGAGAGAAATCTCACTCTAAAGCTGGGACACGTCTCTAAGACTCCTCACGTTATATCCCATTTTCAGTAACTCAAAAGGGATTCTTCTAGAAACAAAATTGAAAACCATATAGAAAAGATGACAAACTGTAGCCTTTCAGACGAGGGGTATGTGTCGCCCAAATATTTTTGGCAAAAAAGACAGACTGAGGGCCTTCATCAAGGGGCTCCTTAAATTCCCTTCTTCTCCATCAGAAAAGCATCCTACAGAGCAAGGTCCACCATTTAGGCAGCCCTCTCTTTTCAAAGGACTGTCAGCTAATATGCCACCATGTCTGTACGCATTTTTTCACGAGTTTAAAAGATGAAATGCTATCTAAAGGTTAAGCATAAGTATCAACAATTTTCTTTTTAGAATGAAGTATTTTAATAACAAAGCTTTGCAGTTGTCTGTGTGTTTCTAGACCAGAAGAAATCAGAACGATTTTCTCCCACTTGAAGTATTTAGAAGATTTTCACTCATGACACAGACCAGGCCTGTTTGTGTGGCCTGGGCGGCAGCGCGTGTGTCTGAAGAGGACCATGGTATCCGTTTCTCTTGGCACCACGCACCGAGCGGCGCTCCTGACCCGCATTCCACTGGAGTTATTAGTCAAAGTAATAGTTTATTTTTTTCACCAGAAAAATAAACCGTGATGCACTCAGAGCGGCCGTTCCCTGAGCTGCGCTCCGGCTTTGTTTGACGTGGGGAATGCTCTTATTGAGAAAAATTATTCAATAATGGATGAGGAGTCTGTGAACATTTCGCCCACACAACATTAATTTGCCAGAATAATATGGCACTGCCACTGAAAGGGACCACCAAGGGTTATCTCGGGGCTGACAAGGGCCAGAGGAGGAAACACCCGCCACCCTCGGACGAGAGCCAGGGCCCCCGGCCGCCTCCCTCTGTGCCCTGCAGCCCCGCAGCCACCGGGATCACCCTGCCTTCCCTGGGACATGAGGCTGCCTGCTTCAAACAGGCAAAATAGCTGATCGACTTTTTCAGGTCACAAACAGGAAGACGTCAGGAGACAAAAATGTGGGCTAAGCTACAAGCTGTTACAGGAGAACTGCTAGTACTAAGGATTTATCAATTTAAACAAAATGTTCTTAAATCTGGGTTCGATCCAGGAGTCACGTAACTATCGTTTTAAATGTAGGCAGTATTTTAGGGTGGTGAGGATTAAACTTTACTCTCTGGAATACACTTGTCTTTTAACATAATCGAAAGGTCCAATATGGCATTTCTTGGAAGAAATAAATTTCCTGCAAGTGCGGGCCATACCTCTCTCTCTGTCGCCATCCCTGCTCCTCCTCTGTTACCGTCTCCTCGGTTTTTCCTGTGACATTTCACACACCCTTTCCTCCTCGAAGCCAAGATCTCATGGGATCACAGCACAATAGATTCCTGCCCCCAATTCAGACAGTCACCACCTTTTCCCAAGGAGATGGCCCATACTCAAGCACATTCCCCAGAACCAGTCTATCTTTCCCGAGGACAGGTTGGCAGTGATGTACCCATGAGAACCTGTGGGTGCCACTTAGCTTCCGAACCCTGTCTCATCAGAAAAAGAGACATTACTCTAGGATCTCAAATTTATTTTCCTTCTCCAATGTTGAATTCTGCATCTTCTTTCTCATCCTCCACCAGTCTTCAGCTGCCTGGAAGCCAAGATGGCAGGACAGAGCTACCCCCATCTAGCAAGGACCCTCATTATCCCTTTGAACTTCAGAAGCACAAATAAAACAGACTGAAGAAAGGCACTCGTTTCCTGCTTTTCTATGTGACAGACCCAAACTATGAGAAGAAACACGAGAGAGAGAAAAATGGCCACAGAAAACAGAGTCCCAAATCTTAACACAACTTCCCAAGACCATCGGTCTGGTCCCTGTCGGCATCTGCAGACACTTCAGGATGCCCTTGGGCCAGATGAAAAGTCCGGAACAGGGTCCCAGGGACAGAGCCGTCTTGGCCAGGCCCCCGAGCATGACAGAACGCCGAAGGGCTGGCTTGATCTCTGGGGCAGCGACCCCTTAGACCACTTCTATCTGAGGTTCAAACGGACAAACCAAAGCAGAATGTGCCCACTTTAACTCTTGTTGACTTCTCTAAAGGATAGATAACATAGTGTTTCAGGAAATACAACCGTTTATACTAAAACAAATTCCTCAAGATCACATATCTTCAAAAGTAAAATATACATATATATGAATTAAATCATGGATTAAATTCATTGTGAAATAAAATTGTGGATGAGTGTGTGTTGGGATGGGTGGGAGATTTCAAGCTTTTGGGTGAAGTTAGAGTGAAGTTATGATAAATGTCAATTCAGTGATGTAGAAGCTAAAATTATAGAACAAGAAGAGCTCACGATCTCCCTTGGTTTTGAGAACTGGTGATTTTTGCCTCATTATTTCGTTTTCAAAGCCTCCTTGACCACACGCTCTATGTTACTAATATGTCTGATTCCACCTCCAAACTCAGGTCTTCCAGAGCAGAGGCCAAGGGTGTGGCCCATACCTTTGGCCCTGTTGGGACTGATTTAGGGTCTTATAAGACGAAACGGCTATTACCCTCCTCAGAGCCACTGTGAGAGCTCCTGAGAGTCTGGGTCCCTTGCTGATCAACAGGGAGAAGCCGGAGAATTCACCAGCCTTTCCAGCTCCATTCACTTCCTCTGAGAAGTGGGAGACAAGAGCCTCTCCACCTTTAACTGGGTGGCCTGCGGGGTCTTCAGCACAGGCTGGCTCACATCTTCCAGCAGGGACCCCTACAGGAGTTCACTTCGGGAACCGCACAGCTCAGCGAAGACCAGCCCTGCAAGCTCCCGAGCTTGTGGGTAGGCACCATGTGGCTGCTCACTCTCTTCTATTTTTCCCTTTCCATCAGAGAAGCTGAAGGCTTAAGTGCTTTTGTGTTTAGTCACTTATAAATAGTCCCTGCTATAACATTTCTAAACACAATGGAAAGTGTTTAGCTTTTCCCAGAGTGACACAGGACTCGATCGCCAGGCCCACGGCCGCCAGCCTGGAGGGCCTGATTCTCATGCTAGGGCCACAGCGAGTCATCAGTCATTATTCTGAATGTTTTGCTTCCACTTTGAGCTCTTCTGCTCCTGGACTCAGATTTCAGAGCCCGGGACCTTGGGATCTGCATCTTGAGCTGGAGATAATTGTTCAAAGGGGCAGTGGCATAGATGGTTGCTGCAATCCCATTCACGATGTGAAATAGCCACTTGATGTCTCTCTGCCCTTACTTAGCATTCTGCAGGGCCCCATCCTTCCTGGCTCCCGGGCCCATTGAGGGCACAGGCGGAAGGCCTGACAAACGAACCCCGACAGGATTTCAGGAAAAAATGACAGAATCACCAGAAAGATAAAGGAATGAAGCCGCACTCTGTTTGAAAGTAAAAGAAACAAGCTTTCCTCTCCACTTATGAAAAATGATTTAAAACATATCCAAGAAGGTGTTTTCTTTGGGTAAATGCAGAGGGAATTGCCGTACATAGGAGAGTCTGTGCCGGAGAACCTTGCTGAAATCATGAGGCGACATTTCTTCCTCAGATTAAAATGAAGCATCTTTCTTATATTGTGATAATTGCCGCATTTACTTCATTTAAATAAAGAAAAATATCACACTGTGATGGAATTTAAACTCTGAGGAGAGTTTCATCTTTGAACAATTACGCGATACTTTAACATATTAAGGTGCAATTAGTAGGCCTGGAATATTTCCAGAGCATTGGTTTCTAATATTTTCTGAATAATTTCTTTAAAATGGCCTTTTCTCTTATTACGCTTTCCTCTTGCTTCTGTAATTATCTCAATCATCATTTCCAGGGGCTGTGTTGTAGCCAAGGCTGGCAGTGCGGTTTTACAAGTGCAGGGCCACTCACTGAGGGGAACGCAGCCATCTTCATGTCTAAGTCAGCAGGACCCCAAGAGAACGGATGACTTTAACAGGCTCCCCCGAAATGTACTTGGTGATGCATGATTTCAACTCCACACCCCCAGTTTGACCATAAACAAAGAGTGCCTAGTAATATGCAAATTATAACCCATTAGAGAAAAAAGATTTTAATTTCAAAACAAAAATTCACGGTGCATATTTGTCTAATGATGGAGTTGGGGGAAACCCCTGCGTTCTGATGGCATGGCTCTGTTCAGGAGACATCTCAGTCTTTAAAACATGTGCCCAGAGGGGCTGGCCCCGTGGCCGGGTGGTTAAGTTTGCGCGCTCCGCTGCAGGCGGCCCAGTGTTTCGTTAGTTCGAATCCTGGGCGCGGACATGGCACTGCTCATCAGACCACGTTGAGGCAGCGTCCCACATGCCACAACTAGAAGAACCCACAACGAAGAATACACAACTATGTACCGGGGGGCTTTGGGGAGAAAAAGGAAAAAATAAAATCTTTAAAAAAAAAAAAAAAAAAACATGTGCCCAGAGGAGAGCCCCCCTTTGCTCGCCGGAGTTCAGGAATCTATTGTCAAGAATGAGTTTCCATATGTGAAGCGGCAGCTAGTGAAAAAAATGTCATACGTATGACCAATTTACTGATGAAAAATAGAGCACTGTTTGGGGGTTTTTGTACTATTGATCATTTTAATAACGTGTTCCTTCATTTTAAATCTTCAATGAGGAAGACTAATTTTTTACTCTGGAAAAGCAAGAAGATGCCCTCGAGTGGCTGAATGGCTGGATTGGGTGTATTTTCTTTCTCACCTCTCTTCTTCTTTCCTCATTCCAATGAGAAACGCCACCCGTCCAAGAGACAAGAGAGACACCCTACAAAGCTAACAGCTTGGCACACTTGACCCCAGGGATTCAAATCTATCTGGACACGGCCTCCCAGCCTCACTTTCTGGGACAGGTGGCCCCCGAGTAGCACTCGAATCTGGGGTCCCAAGTGCACCCCCTTTGGGAGAGAATCCCTGTCATGCAGACCTTGTGCACGTGTGGCTTCTTTGATGAGCTGCAGAGAAGACACAGGACTCAGACGCAGAGCTGGCTGCTGGGGCCTCAAGCTGAGAGAGGGATGTGTTTCCGTGTTGACGCCAGTGCGGTCTTCATCCTCCTGTTCTTCTCACCTCTTGACCGTCCCCCATCTTCTTTCTCCCATATCCTCACTTTCCTGCACCCCGATGCTCCTCTCCCTGCCTGGTCCACGCTTGACTTCCTTTTCTCTTTCGATGTTCATCTTTATCTTCTCCTCTACTCCCCTTTCAACATTTGAGAAGAGGCCATGACTGGAAAAGCCATGAGGAGCCAACCTAAAATCCAAATGAAAGCTACTTCTTTATTGTGTACTTTTTTATTAAAAAATCAATCAACAGTGGGATAATAACTATACCAACTTCCACACGTTTAGCATCTGGCTTGTGCCAGATGTTTTGTGAGGAGTTGCCCGTAAGTCAGTTCTAAGTGTCACAAGCATGACTGAGATCTGGAGCTTTATTAATCTACTTATTTTACATCAAAATTGCATAGTCTGGCTTTTACTAAAAGAGAGAGTTGAGATTTCTTTTTTCTTTCACTTTACCTAAAGAACTAGATGTTGCAAAATGATAATCAGGGTCATCCTATTAGAGAGCACACCATGTGGGCAAATGGATATGAAGCTCTCTTAAGCTTTTAGAAATAGACACTCTGCAAATACAGGCTCTCAGTATTAGTCCTCTTTTGTTTAAATTATTAGAAGACAATATATCTGGATACCTCCAAAGGCATTTTCAGTCCGTGGAAGTGTTTGGGAATATGTACGGAAGGATGGGGATGACATGGGGAACAGAACTGACATCGACCCTCGTGACCCGGAGAGGGAGGACTCCAGCCTTCGATGCCCGACATGGCCCTAACCTGCCATGTGTTGTCCAGCACTGAGCAAGTTCCTCCACTTTTGAGCTTCAACTTCCTCTTCTGTATCAAATTGTACAAAGACTGGTTTCCTAGACAAACATGGAGCCAGGATTTCAATGAGAGCACATGTTTACAGACACACAGGCCACAGAACATGCCCCAAGCACATCAGCTCTGATGTCCCCACCATCTCCTGAACGCCAAAGGAAAGGAGGGCTCCCAGCACAGAGCAGGTGAGTGTAGAGCCCCACACTAAGCAGGGCTGATGTGGGGAGAAGGGAGCTGGTCCTGAGGGGTGTGGGTCTGCTAGCAGCTGTTCCGGTTTTTGTCCAACCAGGGGGAGAAGGGCTCTTCCATATGCAGTTCCAGTACATGCTGGCCTGGCGGGGCAATGTGCTATGGCTTCGGGCCATCATGCATGGGAGACTAGAACCCACCTTGTAACAGGGCCCTTGTAAGCAAGAGTCAAGGATCTACCCAAAGTATGCATGGCATCTTAATGGCACCGAGTGAGTCAGTTGTTAGCGGTTGGTTGTCTGACCCCAGTAGGACTGATCTGACACTCAGAGGCTTAACGTTTGCCATGAAAAAACTAACTTATCAACCTCTTTAAAAAAATACAAATAATCAGACGATTCCTCTTCAAACACACCAGTGGTATCTAAATACGGTTAATTGCAGCACGCAACTGTATTTCTAAGACTTTAATTCCTGAGAAGAAGAGGCTGATGACCTGGAAATATAGCTTATTTAGCTGAGGAGGCCCAGGGCCCAGGATGGGAATTTCCAAGTTGTCATTTGTAAGTAAGGAACGACAGCAAAGTCACTCCATGGAGTTCCTGAGAGGGCTGTGTGGGACACTGGAGTGTGGGAAGGGCCGTGGATGCAGGCTTCTGGATTCCTCCAGATTGTAGTGTGTGATGTTGCCTTCGTCCGTGGCCCCTTGGAGCCTCCATTCTCTCGTAAACCCAGTGTAGGAATTCTCAGGTTGGCCATGCCTCAGGTTGTTGGGGGCGGACTGCAGCACTGCCAACTCCCTTCAGCCCTTACCGGGTGATGGCCCTGTGCTGCTCTAGGCAGGAGGGACAAAGCGAGGAACGAATGTGACCAAGCCCAGCTGTGGCAGAGCTCCACTTTGGTGTACAACACTGACCACAAAGGGCACGGATGGCAGGCAGCGATGGGTGCCATTGTCGTGGGAGGCTGGACGGGGTCATTTCAACTCTCTGGGCAAGGATCTTTGCTCTCCGAGGAGGTGATGTGTGAGCAGTGACAGGGATGGTGGCTGGGACCAAGCCCTGCATGTATTAGGGGAAGAACATTCGTGGCAGAGAGAACAGCGAGAGCAAATGTCCCAAGATGGGAATTTTTATCATTAAATGCAAAGAGCCTTTTGAGTTGTTTCACTATTTTCGACATACTTGTGCTGTGGCAGAGGTTTGTGTGTAACTCTGATGATTTACTTAGGAAAATTATTAGAGGCAGAACTTTGAAAGCCAAGTGCAAGAATACTGTCCAAGCTATTCATCAACGTGCCCAACACCCTCAATTAGTTTTTTCTTAATTTACTTAATCAAGTACCCATGTAGGAGAATTCATATCTCCTTACATCTTGGATATAAAAAATGCAAATTTCTCCCAATGTGAGAGGCAATCCATGTATATCTGTTATTTATACGTGCATTTTTTTGCCTACTGCTACAACTAAATAGGTTACATAAGTTTCTTGGCCCTTTATATGTCTTTTTTGTAAACTGAATATTCACAGCCTTTGTCAGTTTTTTGATTAACTTTCCTGTTGATTTTATAAGTTTGCATATATTGATGTTTTTAAGCTTCATTTGTAATATTTCCTAATTTGCCATGTGCCTTTTAATTTTTATAGTATTTTTGACAAAAAAAATACATTTTTGTGATGTTGAACCTCAGTATTTCCCTCTGTGGTTTATTTTTTCACTTTATTATTTACAATGGCTTTACCCACTAATCTCCCTGTAATTTCTGTTGCTGTGTTTGGAAATGTAGATGTATAATTGTCATTGTTGTTTTTGTTATTTACGGTCCATCAGTTTCCCCACACCATTCGTCAGCTAGTTTGTCTGTTCCTCAATCGCATGCCTTCAAATGGTGCTGGATCCGAATGCCTCAGTCACAATGTTTTTAGCTTGAAACCACCATTATTAAAGTCTCCTCATTTTACAAGTTTACGACATTAAGCTTTAGAGAATATTAGCAAACTCCTAGTCCATACACAGCCCATAGGACGGAGCCAGGAGAAAGCCCAGGGCTGGTGCTCATGGGTCCCCTGCATGGGCTGTCGCTGTGTCCTTGGAGGCTCCAGCCTGCAGACATGGTCACTGAGGAGCCAGGCCCATGAGGGTAAAGATACATAAATGTGTCTTTCTGGATGGCCCTCAGGGAGCGCAGCTTCCCCTTGCTGTATCTATTTTCAAAGAGTCAGAGGATCTTTATGGAACTCTTGCCTCTGAGAATGACACTGAGAAATGACCAGAAGGAAGCTCTTGTCCCATAGCCTGCTTTGGAAGGTTTGAGGTGTTCTCAACATCTTTGCCTCAAATGTCTTCCACAAGGAGGGCCTGCTGATCTGAGAACACTTGTTCTAGCATTTGGTGATTTGACAAGGAGCAAGAAGACACAGTTTATTTAAACCTGGCTAAAAAGTAAGATTATAGGGCACGCATTTATTTTGTGATTTTATTTCAACATTTTAATATTCTAACAAATGTGTTTTCTTTTTTTTTTTTTTGAGGAAGATTAGCCCTGAGCCAACTACTGTCAATCCTCCTCTTTTTGCTGAAGAAGACTGGCCCTGAGCTAACATCCATGCCCATCTTCTTCTACTTTATATGTGGGACGCCTACCACAGCATGGCTTTTGCCAAGAGGTGCCATGTCCACACCCGGGATCCGAACCAGTGAACCCCAGGCCACTGAGAAGAGGAACGTGCAAACTTAACCTCTGCGCCACTGGGCCTGCCCCCAAATGTGTTTTCTGAATATGTCTTTAAATATACGATGGGAGATGGCCTATGTTTCCTTGATAATGTTGTTTAGCAACTTGCATAAGAGATTACAGTGGACTCATTCAAATGGTATGATTCAAATGAATAGTATTTCTCTTTTTTTTGTCCTTAAAAATGAATTGCTGAGGTTGCCCCATGGCTGAGTGGTTAAGTTCATGCCCTCCCCTTTGCTGGCCTGGGGTTCACAACTTTGGATCCTGAGCACAGACCTGCGCACCGCTCATCAAGCCATGGCATGGCTGCATCCCACATAGAAGACGTACAACTAGGATGTACGACTATGTACTGGGCCTTCGGGGAGGAAAGAAAAAAGAGGAAGATGAACAGCAGATGTTAGCTCAGGGCCAATCTTCCTCACACACACACACAAAAAATGAACTTCTATTGAGATTTGTTGGAAAATTAATTTGTGTTAATTCAATACGACTAAGCACGTAATTATGAACAGCTCATGTCAAGCTTCAAAACTTCTTGTATTAAAACTGCTTTAGCAAGGTAAACATTTAAAATTAATATTAGTTTATAAATAGTATATACTTTTATGTAGCACGTTATATCAGTGATATTCAAAATAATATGCAAAGTTAATATAATTCTCATGAAAAAGATACATAATTTTTAAATTAAACACTTTTATATACAATTAGTAGCTAGGTGTTAATACAGGAAAAAATATCTGTTCTTTTAAAGTATATTTCTTGGCAATAACTATAAAATCGTTAAAAAAATATAACCAAGTGTGACATTTTATCTGTCGTAAAATAGTTTCTAAAATATTATAATTTTTCAGAAATTGAAGTGATTGGAAGCTCTCACTTCAGAAACATTATTTCTGATGCAGTTACTCAGTGGATCATCTACACAGTGAAGTCTAGTTTGTTTTCACAATTATCTTTTTCTTCCTAGAAGCTCTGTGAGTGTCCTCTGCTGGTCCCTCTGCTCAGCTCTTGCTTTTGGGGTTTGGCTTTCTGACTTCCTCTTCACAGAGCCGACCCACAGGGCTGTCCCAGGCGCCCTTTCTCTCCTCTCCGCTCTTTCCTGGTGATGGTGAGGGCAGGGTTGCCTTCATTCCCCGGTCTCGTGTCTCCCCTGCAGGTTGACTCCAGGCCCACCTGGCTCTCTCTTGAGGCACCTCCTGGGTACCCAGCATGCACATTTGCTAGTTCATTGGCTCATTCATTCTGCGACCCCTTCACATGGTTGCTTTTTTCCTCTGCCCCCTCCGGGGACATGCGATGTCTTAACCTTGAAGGCAGTACTTTGTGTAGTTTTCAGCCGTCCCTGGGGTTGCACCTGTGTTCCAGATCTGACACAAGGCTCAGACTTCCAGCGAGGGAGTAGGGGTGAGCGAGGAAAAGATTCCCGCCAAGTTTTCCGTTGTCAGTCACCTCTGGTCACCACCAAAGCCCAGACTGCCCTGTAGCTCTGTGTCTCGCTATCTCCGTGGGTACACGGGCAGGAAACAGGGCGGGCCCCTCAACCCTTTCTCCCCTGCTGCCCCAGCCATGACTGTGTGTCGGGTGATGGGCGGATGATCAAGGCCTGCCCTCCCTCCAGCTACTCCAAGACACTGGGGCTCGCTTTCCTTGGTGTTTCCTTCAGGGGCTCCTGCATAATCTCCAGTTTGAGGTTGGTCTATGGAAACAAATTGCGCATCCACAGATTTCCCTGGAGCAGAGAAGCATGAGTCTGTCCTGTATCTGTGTGGGTAAAGAGTAAATGGAACACACAGTAATAAAAAAATATGGTAATATCACAAGACAATATCCACCAATTAATGCAGGTGCCTTCTCTCTTTAAGGAAATGCACACAAACTACTGGAGCCCGATGTATTGTCAGAACACCAGCTTCCATGGGAAGGCCTTCTGGAGATTATTAAGAAAGTAGAAACTTCTAAAGTGTCACAGTAGAGCTGAGACGTGACAGATGTAGCAGCAATTCTGTATTGGTATTTTCCATTTCTGTGTTTTGAGTCCTCACATCAATTCAAACAATGATGTAAGAGTTTTCCCAACAGATGATGGAAACCACACAAAAAGAAATTCATACATCTTAAGTGTGAGTTATGGGTACACCCACCTTGGACAACTCCTGCTCTGAGAACGGAAACAGGCCCTACAAGAAGTGAAACATGTAACCACTGGGAAATGGACAGCAGAGCCACGAAGCCAAGAAGCATGATACAGAAACGTCTATTGATGTCTGAAGAAATCAGTGTTCTTATGCAGGGATAACGGGGAAGGACCACAGATCGACAAGTGCCGCCAATATGAGGGTTTCTCATCCCCTGGGTCCATCGTAAGAGTCTGAGTTGGGGAAATGATAGTACCCCCAATTGCTGAGTCGGTAAGGGCATTATTGCTTCAGAAATGCTGCAAGGATGTGTCTGCTTTGTGTTGTCAGAAATCTCAAGGACAGAGAACCATGGAGCCGTATGTTTGCTATAAATCACTGGAAGAAAGTCCCCCGTGGTATGGTGCAGAAATGCCCCCTCCAGTCTGGGGTCTGGTCTCATTTCTTACAGCTGATAAATAAGGCTCAGATGTCCAGTAGGGTTTGCATTGCAAATGCTCTGGAATTGTTTCTTCTTCGTCTTCAAACTTCCCTGCTCCGGAGGGGTTTTCCCTTCCGTATTTGCTTATCCTGATGTTTCCCTTTGCATAAAAAGCAATCCCATAATCCCGTGGATCAAAGAGCGCTGGGTTTATTGACTGACTTCCTGGTGTCAGAGGTTAGGACACACTGTCAGACACAGGGGATATTAGGAAATAAAGAGGGTTACAAATATGAAAGCGAGGGATGAAACGCCTGCGCCAGAAGAGATCTTTAAAGCTCTAATAACTAGCTGCAGCAGACTTCATATGCAGCTCGGGCAGCCAGTCCAGTAATCTGAATAAGAAAACAAATCGTCCCCAGCTCTGTGGGTCGGATCCGGGAGACGCCTCCCCTGCCCCGTGCACCAGCAGCCCTCAGGGCCCGCAGAGGGGGCACGGCACGGGAACAGTGGCCCTCCATGGGCCACCTCATAAACCAAGATCGGAAGACGGAGGGGGCTAAGTGACTTGCCCAAACTCAAGCAGGAAGGCTGTGTTGTGGGCGGAATGAAGGAGGCTCCCATAGCGTGTGAAAACCGCGGAGCTGATGCCGGTCCCGCAGCAGCAGAGCAGGGCAGATGTGGCTGCACGGTTTTGGCAGAATAAACCCGAATGTCCATCTTTGCCTCTTATGCTAAGATTTTAATTAATCTGATTAAACCAAATTAATTCATTTTTTGGAAATTATCATCTCTCTTTACTAAGAGACCATATATGCACAGCCAAGGGGGCAGCAGGTGGCTCCACAGTGTAGCCCGTTTCCAAACCCTTCAACACACCTGATGCAGTTGAAAGACTAGTTTTCAGTTTCCTGTCTGACCATTGAAGCATCTTCCCAAGATCTCAGCACCTGTGTATGGAGGACTAAGCAACATCTACAGTGTGCGGAGTGTGTGCATGCATGAGTGTGTGTGAGAGTAAGTGTGTACATTGTGTGAGTGTGTGTGCATACATGTATGAACGTGTGGGTGCATACGTATGTGTGTAAGTGTGTATGTTCATGAGTGCATGTGCATATGTATGTGTGAGCATGTGTGTCTGTATACATTGTGCACATGAGTACATGTGTGTGCCTGTGTGAGTGTGTGTGTGTGAGTGTGTGTGACAGGGGTTGTGAGGAACTTAACACTAGCAAGGACTCTGTAACTCTGGAGGGATGTCTTCACCACATGGCCAGGAAGCAGGTCTGGAGACCCGGCAGTGAGCATACCCCTAAATAATCACGCATGTTTCTGCAGGAAGAGGCACTTCTCCTCCCCAGACCTGCCCATGATTGTAATGTGAGTGTCCAATAGGGTCTTCTCTGCTGAGCCACATGTGTCCTGAGTGCAGAGCCCATCTCTTCTGCTCATCCCTAGGTGCCTGGGGATCTCCTCGTGGGAAGACTCAACAGAAGTGGTCCATACATCACCCGGACTTGCTCCTCAGTCCACGAACACTGGGGGACCACGGCGTGCCTGTTCTCCATCGTCCCACCAAGGCCTGGGGTTGGACCTGGCACATCACAGATACTTGATTGACCACAGAAGAGCCCTCCCCCATCTCTTTCTCTCCTGCTTGCCTTCTGCCCTGCTCTCCTATGTCCCTCTCTCCCTCTTTCTTCCTACATGTGTCAAGTAACCACTGACCCAGAGTTCATTCCAGCTTGTTGACAGGTTTGATTGAACCTGCAGAGCAGGTTCTTTCCAACATACTTAAATTAGTTGCCAAGATTGCTTAAGTGAGCTATTCCATATATGAAAATCTAAACACCTACCTTCCTTAACAAACCACACAATCTGGGCCTCCCGGGTCAGCCTTCTGTAGGCAAGAGTCTACCACATGGTAGGTGCCGGCCTCTGTCAGATGTGGCCAGTGCCCTCCAAGTGGTCAGAGTCCCACCAGTCCACATCAGCCATCAGATTGCCCCTGGCCACTGCAGCCACTTGAGTTTTCCACCTGAAGCTAATGAAGGACAATGCTGCTAGTGAGACCTTATATCCACAGGACCTAGGCCAGGCCTAACATAGAGAAGAAGGCTAAGTAAGACTTGTAGGATGGATAGTAAGACTTGTAGGATGGATAGTAA